>NW_027103847.1:0-3428 GCF_902728285.1 Clytia hemisphaerica | reverse complement strand
AGTCCGGGAGCCAAATCCTATATCTCCTTAAATAAGCACTTTTGCTTAACCCAAGATTCTACAGGATAAACTATATATTTTTGGAATCCTCAACTATCCTAGTTTAAGAAATGGTCGGTCCCCAAAGCTAACTCCTGGTCAATTTTTCATACTGGGCCCGAGTTTAGGGGGTACTGTTTACCCTTTGTAAGGATTTGTTAAGGAAAAATGCCTCCAGGGATGATAATGTGCTGGCTAGCAATCAGTTGACCAATTGCTTTGAAACTTTGCAAAAAGTTTCAAGGTAGGCTGATGATTGTTTTCGGCAAAAAATTTTTGTGAAAAATTATTTTTATAGGTTTGCCTGGGGAAAAAAAGGGAAAATTTGGGTATGTTGGTATTTTAACTAAATTTTGACCCTTTTTAAGTCTGGGACCTACCCAAACAACTTTTAATGAGACACAAACTAGGTGTTATGATAGACTTTGATGCAATACATCAGAAAAATTTCAAACAAACAGTATTTAGTATTATTTCAGGGCTGCAGGGGGTGTAGAATTGCCCCATTTTATGGGTTTTACCTTTTGAGCAATTTTCACACAATCTTGGTTAAAACGCATCAAAAATAGTTTTAACTTGATTTTCGTGTAATCTATCCTGATGATACAATGCTGACTAAACTAACAAAACCGGGTTGCAAATGGAAAACCAGGGGGTAAAATGCTCATTTTAGCGATTTTTTATCGTTTTTGGACCTATTTTCACCCATAAGCGGTTTATGTGTACCAATTTATTTCTGACCACTCATTTTGTAGTAGGAGCAGGAGCATGGGGAAGTTATTGTGGTTTTCATTGTCTGAATCAGGGTCCTGGGGCAAATCAGGGGGTAAATACACCACTTTTGGTAGTTGTTGCCTGAAATTGGATTTTTTTATTGTATGGTAGCCTCAAATTTATGAAATTTTGAGATGGAAACCAGTTATATACCCTTCAGTATGGTGGCCCATGGGAGCCAAGTTAAATTGTTTTGACATTCTATAAAAAAAAATTCAAATAATTTACTTTCACATTCTTTTTGCCAATAGCTTTAATTAATTTGAACTAAATTTGATTTCAAATTGATTTACTTTCTACTTTCGTTTCAAATTAAAAACGGGTTTGTTTTCAAAAACGATTTCCAACTCAGCCTATCGAGGCCATGTCATTTTAAAATCAATTTTAAATTATTTTAAATGAATTGATCTGACAGCCCATTGAGGCCACTCATAAAAATGAGTAAATTTCAACGGCATACCGGATAAGTGGGATGGGAACCTGGGGAACCTGTGGATGGGAACTAAGTGGGAACCTAAATGAACACCTGAAAATTGGGATGGGGGAACCTAAGTGGTGACCTCAATGAACACCTGAAAAGTGGGATGGGGGAACCTAAGTGGGAACCTAAATGAACACCGGAAAAGTGGGATGGGGGAACCTAAGTGGGCTAAATTTGTTTAATTATTAATAGAATTGAAATATTTTTTTTAAAACAAATACATAAAGATAAGAAAGATATTATATGCAAGGAAAGAAAAAACCTTTTATCATAATAAGAACACCAGTTATTTACTTTTTACATTACGGTTCGCAAACAATAATGTTGAAAATAAAACAAAGGGAATTTATTTATTCAATTAGCTCAAAAAAGCATATTTATTTATCAGCAGTTTTATAGTGCATCTTTTTGAAAGGTTCTTTTTAGTAAATTGACTTAATTGACTTTAAACTTTAAACTTTAAACCGTCATACACGTTTTTTTTTTTTATAAGAACAAACTATATAAGAACATAAGGCTTCGAGGGCCAAAATGTTAAGAACAAGTTAAGAACATTTTAAGGCTTCGGAGACTTAAAAACATGCATTTTCTTAAGAAATTACATCAAAATGCTAAAAAAATGCTGAAAATAAGAACATTTTAAGAACATTTTTAGGCTTCAAATCCAAAAAACTAAGAACATCCGAAGGCTTCGAAAATTTTTGACGTTCTTATAAAAAAAAAACGTGTATCTTCAAATCTAGAAGGAATTAGAAGTTCGTTCATAGCTCGATGGATAACTTAGAGCCTCTTCTTTCTTTTGCACGGATCTAATTTGCTTGAATACAGAATCTAGTAAAACATTATTTACGATCTAGTTTTTGTTCACTCTTGATGCAATACACATTGTTTTTTATTAGCAGCTACAATTTTCGGGTCAGGGCTGGGGTCGCTTAGCATTTAACGGATTCTAGCTCGTTTTTCTTTCTGTACCAACCAAACAGTACAGCGTGTGAATACACTTCATTAATTAAAAATGTTTGATAGTAAAATAGAACATATTGCACGGCTTGCCACGTTTCATACACATAGAGATCCACGGGGGGGGGGGGGCACTCAAGGTAAACGACCTACCGTACGTGCGGCCCTTTTTTCCAAGCTTCCCAAAGTAACAAGTAAGGGTGGAAATGACAAAAATGAGAATAAGTGCACTCTAAGGGTTTAAATTTGGTCAAAGCCAGTCCGGCTTTTAGAATTCATCGAACAAGTGTCATGTTTAACACTGGGTAAATTTGGAACATCAAATATGTCCATCCCTATCAGGATCTGTTCTAGAAAATGTTGACCAAGAAAAGATCTAGGAGTGATAATCGATAGTGACCCTGACCTTTGAAGCCCATATATTCAGTAAATCAAGAAAGCAACCTCTATCGTTGGCTGATTAGCAGGAGCTTCGAATTTCTCTCACCAGATATGTTTCGAAGCTTTTCATTGCATTTTGTCAGACCCCATTTGGAATATGCCATGTAGTATGGTCTCCAAGGCTAATCAAACATATCAAATGCAATCGAGGGCGTCCAACGAAGAGCTACAAGGCTAGTTAGTTGCTATAGAAACTACTCATACGAAGATCGGCTATGACTCATCAATCTACCTAGCCTAAAGACCAGGCGGCAAGTGGTGATATGGTTGAAGTTTTCAAGAACCTCACATTTATGACGAGGTCTTAAGATCAGAGAAATTTTCCTCCCGAACACGACCACGACGTCAGCATGATACGAGCTTCAAGGACTTTGCTCATGATGGTATGAGAGGCTACCAAAGCAACTCTCTTTTTCACAGAAGTGTGAAACCTTGGAATGATTAAGAAGATATGTTGAACCACCATCCTTACAAGTCTTCAAGAGCGTTTGATAAAAGAAAGGGAAAAACTTTATAAAATGTAAAATAAAAGTTCTGTTTCATGGGAGGGTCAATAAACGTGCGAAAATTGCTATAAAAAAAAAAAATAAAAAAAAAAATAAAAAAAATAAAAAATAGGTTCCCACTTAGGTTCCCCCCATCCCACTTTTCAGGTGTTCATTTAGGTTCCCACTAGGTCCCCCATCCCACTTTTCCGGTGTTCATTTAGGTTCCCACTAGGTTCCCCCATCCC
>NW_027103846.1:0-15110 GCF_902728285.1 Clytia hemisphaerica | reverse complement strand
TTCATTAAAACATTTATTGAAAGTTTTTTTTATAATTGATTTGTCTTTTACAACACAGCTGTTACCTATTAGTTACAAGATAATTTTTCCCATGAAGTACCGTGAGTGGTTATAAATCCGACAGCCCGGATTTAGGCAGGGCTGTCTTTAATTTGTTTGTCGCGTTCTCCCAAACAGCCATTTATCTAGAGGTATGCATGTTTGTGTAAATGTGGACATCCTTCGTCTAATCTCAACACCTTATTCTTTAGACCTGGCTGGGAATAATAATAGGCAGGAAGGTTGAAATTGCAGATGGCTAATAATAAGATTGGCTGATATAGACCTTTTTTCAAAGAGGACGTCCTGTTGAATAATTATGTACTCCAGCCATAAAAACAATGATAGAGCCATGCATAATTACTGTATCATGCATATTGTAATAATTATGCATGGTTTTATCATTGTTTTTCTGCTGGACTACATAATTATTCAACAGGGTGGCCTCTTTGAAAAAAGGTCTATTGGCAGGCAGATCAGGAGAGAATCTTTTTTCAATCAGTGATTCTGACCTACTTTTTAATCTTATCTATGAGAAGGGTGTCAGAATTTGATAAGGAATGTCGATATTAGACCAAGTCACATCACAGACATCATGGAGACTAAAAATTTTAAAAGATATATAATGCAGTTAAGACATAATACTGACTTTTATGACTATAGTATACCTTTATAATGAGATTCGATATAAAAAGAGATAAACAGTTAAAGGTTCTCATTAATTCCATTAAAGGGTTTCCAAATAAAAATTGTATCAATTTAAAAGACAATCAAACATTGAAAACAAGAAATATGCAAGTGCAATTCTCCGCCATTTTTTCTAAAAATTTTGAAACTGCCGCTGAATTGGGTTAAGGTGAACAAAGTAAAGAATGAATCTGATTGGTCGATGGAATATGTCCTTTAGTAAAGAATCATCCAGGCTAGTTCAATTTATTCCAATAAAGTGATGACTTGATAGGACGAACGACAATAGCTGATTCATCTTATAGGACTTGTAAAAGTTGGTTTTGTGTGTTCGATCCATAGCTGCAAAAAATTCATTTTTAGTGGACTTGCAAATGTTGTTTTCTGTGTTTGTGTGTTCGATCGATGCTGCAAAAAAAATCATTTTTGTATGGACTTGCAAAGTTGTGGTTCTGTGTTTTGTGTGTTCGATCCAATAGCTGCAAAAAATTCATTTTTTATGATCGGACTTGCAAATGTTGTGTTTTCTGTGTTTTGTGTGTTCGATCCAATGGCTGCAAAAAAATCATTGTTTTGTGATTGGACTTGCAAATGTTGTGTTTTCTGTGTTTTGTGTTCGATCCAATAGCTCATTTTTGTGCTACTTGCAAATGTTGTGTTTTGTGTTTGTGTGTCGATCAATACTGCAAAAATTGGACTTCAGTTTTTGGAAGTCTTGCAATGTTGTGTTTGTGTTTTCTTTTTTTGTGTTATTGAACTTTTTTGGAGTCTGCTGATCGGAGTCGATTTAGTAGAAGAATGATCTTCTTCTAAAATCTTGAACAATTAGCCCCTTCTTATTTACTTTACTATTACCAGCAGACTTGCAGCGCCAATAAATTAAGAACAAGAATCCTAAGAAAAGAACACAACAATATGTATTTACTTTATCTCACTTTAAAGATATGCATCCATACACTTTTAATATAAGAACAATTTTATAAGAACAGCGAGGCTCAAAATCGCTAAAACAGGACCAAGTTTGTTTACTTTTTTGTAATAACTAAAATTACCGCACGTATTCATCGTCTTTAAAGTTATTGATTTGATTCTTACAATTATATGCTTTAAGAAAACAAATAGCTATATCTCCACCCATCTTATGCTCATATTACTTTGTTTAGAACTATTACCGAAGGGTATATCCCGTCTATCAAGAGCTATTGTTTTATTCTTATAAGTATATGCTTATGAAAAAAATAAATATGCTCCAAATACTTTCGCTAGGCGAAATTAACAAGACACAGAAAACACAACATTGCAAGTCCGTCACAAAAAAGAATTTTCTGAGCCTTGGTCGAAACACCAAAACACAGAAAACCAAACTTTGAGTCCGATCTAAAAAAGTCATTTTTCTGCAGCTATTGGATCGAACACACAAAACACAGAAAACACAACTTTTGCAAGTCCGATCATAAAAAAAGTCATTTTTCTGCAGTATTTGGATCGAACACACAAAACACAGAAAACACAACTTTTACAAGTCCTATCAACTACTTCATTGGAATAAATTGAACTAGCCTGGATGATTCTTTAGACTGAAGGACATATTCCATCGACCAATCAGATTCATTCTTTACTTTGTTCACCACTACTGGCTGAATTATCATTATTGTGGTACCGTGATTGAGGAAACTAACAACGGTGTAAATTTTGCAAAAGAATCGGCGGAAATGTCTATGCACAGTGTAGATGCAGTGATGCAGTACACGTTCCACATCCGATCTCAGGAACGGAAATAGCTATAAACTTCATTTTTTCTTTAAAAGGTCACCAATGGGTGTGGCATCGTCCGTTTAATTTGAACCCTACAGGATCCAAGGCCAGAACACGGAATTCCACTTTTCCCACCCTTCGGAAATTTCAAAAGCAGTACGTTCAGCATCCGACTCGGCACGGAAATAGATATAAACTTCATTTTTTTTAAAAGATCAACCAATGGTGTGGGCATCGTCCGTTTTATAATTGAACCCATACAGTTTGATCCAATTTGGCCAGAACATGGATTCACTTTTCGACATTCGGCAATGTCACCAAGCAGTACGTTCCGCATCCGATCTCAGGAACGGAAATAGATATAAACTTCATTTTTTCTTTAAAAGATCACCAATGGGTGTGGCATCCGTCCGTTCTATAATTAGAGCCCATACAGTTTGATCCAAGTTGGCCAGAACACTGGAATTCCACTTTTCCACACTTTTGGAAATGTCACCAAGCAGTACGTTCCGCATCCGATCTCAGGAACGGAAATAGATATAAACTTCATTTTTTCTGTAAAAGGTCACCAATGGGTGTGGCATCCGTCCGTTCTATAATTGGAACCCATACAGTTTGATCCAATTTGGCCAGAACACTGGAATTCCACTTTTCCACACTTTCGGAAATGTCACCAAGCAGTACGTTCCGCATCCGATCTCAGGAACGGAAATAGATATAAACTTCATTTTTTCTTTAAAATCACCAATGGGTGTGGATCCGTCCGTTCTAATTGGAACCATACAGTGATCCAATTTGGCCAGAACCTGGAATTCCACTTTTCCCACTTTCGGAAATGTCCAAGCAGTACTTCGCATCCGATCAGGACGGAAATAGATAACTTTTTTTCTTTAAAAGGCAATGGGTGTGTCATCCGTCCGTTCTATAATGGAACCCATACAGTTTGATCCAATTGGCCAGAACACTGGAATTCACTTTTCACACTTTCGGAATGTCACCAAGCAGTCGTTCCGCATCCGATCTCAGGAACGGAAATAGATATAAAACTTCATTTTTTCTTTAAAAGATAACCCATGGGGTGGCATCCGTCCGTTTTATAATGGAGCCCATACAGTTTGATCCAAGTTGGCCAGAACACTGGAATTTCCACGTTTCCACACTTTCGGAAATGTCACCAAGCAGTACGTTCCGCATCCGATCTAGGAACGGAAATAGATTAAAACGTTTTTTTCTGTAAATCACCATGGGTGTGGCATCCGTCCGTTCTATAATTGGAACCCATACAGTTTGATCATTTGGCCAGAACACTGGAATTCCACTTTCCACACTTTCGGAATGTCACCAGCAGTTACGTCCGCATCCGATCTCAGGAACGGAAAATATATAACTTTTTTTCTTTAAAAGGTCACCAATGGGTGTGGCATCCGTCCGTTCTATAATTGGAACCATCAGTTTGATCCAATTGGCCAGAACACTGGAATTCCACTTTTCCACACTTTCGGAAATTCACCAAGCGTACGTTCCGCATCCGATCTCAGGAACGGAAATATATAAACTTCATTTTCTTTAAAAGGTCACCAATGGGTGTGGCATCCGTCCGTCTATAATTGGAACCCATAAAGTTTGATCCAGTTGCCAGAACACTGGAATCCACTTTTCCACACTTTCGGAAATGTCCCAAGCAGTACGTTCCGCATCCGATCTCAGACGGAAATAGATATAAACTTCATTTTTTCTTTAAAAGATCACCAATGGGTGTGGCATCCGTCCGTTTTATAATTGAAGCCCATACAGTTTGATCCAAGTTGGCCAGAACACTGGAATTCCACTTTTCCACACTTTCGGAAAATGTCACCACGCGTACGTTCCGATCCCGATCTCAGAACGGAAATCTAAACTTCATTTTTTCTGTAAAAGGTCACCAAGGGTGGGCATCCGTCCGTTCTATAATTGGAACCCATACAGTTTGATCCAATTTGGCCAGAACACTGGAATTCCACTTTTCCACACTTTCGGAAATGTCACCAAGCAGTACGTTCCGCATCCGATCTCAGGAACGGAAATAGATATAAACTTCATTTTTTCTTTAAAAGGTCACCAATGGGTGTGGCATCCGTCCGTTCTATAATTGGAACCCATAAGTTGATCCAATTTGGCCAGAACACTGGAATTCACTTTTCCACACTTTCGGAATGTCACCAAGCAGTACGTTCCGCATCGATCTCAGGAACGGAAATAGATATAAACTTCATTTTTCTTTAAAAGGTCACCAATGGGTGGGCATCCGTCCGTTTATAATTGGAACCCATCAGTTTGATCAAGGGCCAGAACACTGGATCCACTTTCCACACTTTCGGAAATGTCACCAAGCAGTAACGTTCCGCATCCGATCTCAGGAACGAAATAGATATAAACTTCATTTTTTCTTTAAAAGGTCACCATGGTGTGGCATCCGTCCGTTCTATAATTGGAACCATACGTTTGATCCAAGTTGGCCAGAACCACTGGAATTCCACTTTTCCACACTTCGGAAATGTCACCAAGCAGTTACGTTCCGCATCCGATCCAGGAACGGAAATATAAAACTTCATTTTTCTTTAAAAGTCACCAATGGGTGTGGATCCGTCCGTTTATAATTGAAGCCCATACGTTTGATCCAAGTTGGCCAGAACACTGGAATTCCACTTTTCCACACTTTCGGAAATGTCACCAAGCAGTACGTTCCGCATCCGATCTCAGGAACGGGAAAAATATAAATTCATTTTTTCTGTAAAAGGTCACCAATGGGTGTGGCATCCGTCCGTTCTATAATTGGAACCCATACAGTTTGATCCAATTTGGCCAGAACACTGGAATTCCACTTTTCCACACTTTCGGAAATGTCACCAAGCAGTACGTTCCGCATCCGATCTCAGGAACGGAAATAGATATAAACTCTTCATTTTTCTTTAACAAAGGGCACCAATGGGTGTGGCTTTAAAAGTCCGTCCGTTCTATAATTGAACCCATACAGTTTGATTCCAATTTGGCCAGAACACTGGAATCCACTTTTCCACACTTTCGGAAATGTCACCAAGCAGTACGTTCCGCATCCGATCTCAGGAACGGAAATAGATATAAACTTCATTTTTTCTTTAAAAGGTCACCAATGGGTGTGGCATCCGTCCGTTCTATAATTGGAACCCATACAGTTTGATCCAAGTTGGCCAGAACACTTTTTGATAGCACTTTCGATTTGAATGTGAATATGACGCTACGAATCTGAATATGACGCTACCAATATGACGCTAAGTTCATTTTGGTAGAGTTCGTTTTTTTTTATTGTCATTTGTGTTTATTTATTCTGTGTGGTACCTATCCATCTTACTGGCCCTTACTGTCAATCTTACTTTTTTGTAAGTATGGAGATGGTTTATTATACAGTAGATTATATCCTCCCACACGAGTAGTAAAGTCTGGGAAAAAATTGCAAAACATTTCTACCAAACTGAAAAGTCTTAGCACAGGATGTGACCAATCTGATTGAAATTGATAGCTAATTGATAATAAATCGATTGATTGAATATCAATTAAAAACAATAATCATGGACGAAAATGTTTGAGACAAACACAGGAATTTGCAGGAAAACAAACCCTCTTTCCCCATTTGTCATCTTCAGTGTGCCACGACCATCCCACTGTTCATTAAACATTGCAAATGGGGAAGGGGGGAGTAGATGGGAATTTGCTTTTGTCTCACAATTTATGCCCATTATTGTATTAAATCGATACTTACAATTTTTACAATTTCAGCTCTCAATTAAATTATCATTATAGATTTTTAATCTATAATAATTAATATTGATTACGGTAATCAATAATATTGACAGTTTGACGAAACTTATCTTATTGATTTGATCGATACTCGCAATTTTTTTGACACCAATTATTTACCGTCAACTGCTCTAACTTGGACTATCTGACAAAACATGGATCGGCAATTCGGCCACCATTTCACTGAACCTTCAAAGTCATTTGATTTGAGCTAAGGAACGGCGTATTTAAAAATACACGATTTCTCTTTCAATTTTACAGTAAGTGAAAATACAGACCAGATATGCAACAGTCCCATGTTTCGACCAATCATCCCAATTTAGAGCAGTTGACGGTATCAATTATCTTTATAAATTCATATTTAATCAATCGATTACTGGCTCTAACTTGGGACTATCTGACAAAAAAAATTGGCCATCTTTTCACCAAACCCCCAAAGTCATTTAATTAACATAACTTCGGATCATAGATAGAAAATAATGTGAATAATCTCACCAGGTAGGCCCAAAAGGAACAAATCTTTGCCACGGGAAACGCGTAAATGCAATTACGTGCATTCGCGCAAACAACACAGATATACACTGATATGAAAAATGTCCAATTTCCGCGAAATGAGATCTGTTATTGGCACTCAATAACTTTGACATGTCAATCTATCGGACGCGCTGGAAAAAAGGTTTTAGAAGAAAACAATACAAAACAAAAAAAGGCATCAAGATGTGAGCAGTGTGTGTGTGATTAAATTGTTAATTACTTTTCCAAATTATGTACTTTTAAAATACTTTAAAATTACATTTGGTTGTGATTATGGGGTGGGGAAAGTTTGATTAATAAAATAAGTTTAAGTATCAAAACAAACTTGTTGTCAAAGAGATTTAAACAGTAAGTGAAATTACAGTTCAGATCAACCATCCCAAGTTAGAGCTGTTGACAGTAGCTTTTTTTTATAATCAATTTTACAGATTGGTTGCGTGTAGGTGTATTGAACTTTCAGTTTGGTTAGACACTCTCTTTAACATGTGAAATGTTTTGTAATTTTTTCCCAGACTCTCTCACTTAACGGTTGGTTCGAAACGCAGGACACAAAGGGGCGGACCGGCCGCGGTCATTACGGTGCTTATCAAAAAAAAGAAATGTTTGAAAAAACGTAACAAAATCCAAATTTTTCTAGAATTTTTAACTCTCTGCATGTTTTATTTATTGATCACGATTAATAAGTATATATATATCGGACGGAGGATCGAGACAAAAATACCATTAGATGCTAGAAATTTCCAACATGTTTCGGCCAGGGCCGTTTTCAAGGTATATTTCTAGCTAAAAAAATTTCAGTTTTTTTAAACAAAAAAAATTTTTTTGACGTCAAATAAACGCTTTTTTGTGACGTATATTTATGAGCCGTCTGTAAGTGATCTGGAAAAAATGGACGTGTAAACACAGACTTAAGGCGCTATCAAATTGAGTTCTTGGTTTAAACCCTTGGGTTTTAAGGTTTTTAGTTTGTTGATCCAAAAGTTCTCTCGTGATAGAATGGTGTTTTTCAGCTGGCTTTCATTTCCTTCGATATTTCTTAGCTGTTCAATGATCGTAAATTTAGCATCTCTATTGAAATTATGTCCTTCCTTGTTGAAGTGTTTGCACGCTGGGATGGTGTCTTCTTTCGGATGAAGTGCATTGCTTCTGTGGTTGTTTAAACGGACGTTGAAGGGTGTTTCAGTTTTACCGACGTATTGGATCTTGCAGATTTGACATTCTAGTAGGTAGATGACGTATTTGCTTTTACAGTTGACATTGTGGAATATTTTGAACTGGCGTTTTGTTTGTTGTGACACGAACGTGGAGGTTTGTGGTTACTTGACGACAGCAAAGGTTTCTGGAATTTGTGAGACATGGGCGACATTTGCCTTCTCTCAGTGTGTGGGATTTTCTAAATACTTTATTATTTTTTATTGTTGTTTGACCTATTAGGTCACGAAGGTTTTTGTTTCTTCTATATACGATCTTGGGTTGTTCGTTAAAAGTATCTGCTAGTTCGTCATTTATTTTTAGTATGTCCCAGTGTTTATTGATTGCTTCACGTATGTTTGGTAGGTTTTTGTTGAAGGTGGTGATAAAGAGTGTCTGGTTGTTGTCTCGATTGGATTTGTTTTTGTATTTGAGAAGATCAGATCTGTCTATACTTGATGCTTTGGTGTACGCATCTGTGAGATGTTGTTGTTGGTATCCTCTTTTAAGAAAAGCGCCATGCATTTCACTAGTAGCTTTTTGATAGTCGTCTACGTCTTTGCAGATTCTTTTGAGTCTAAGGGTTTGACCGAAAGGTATGTTCTTCTTTAAATGGTTAGGGTGGTAGGATTGGTTATGGAGATAAGCTGATCTGTCTGTTGGTTTTTTGTATAGTCTTGTGATTAGTTTAGATCCGCTGATGGTAACAATGGTGTCTAGGAAGCTAATTTCCTTCTTTGAATAGTCAGCTGTGAACTTGATTGTTTCGTGGAGAGTATTGATTTCTTGGATGAATCTTTTTAGTTCTTCTTCTGTTCCGGACCATATCATGAAGATATCGTCTATGAATCTTAAGTAAGTTTTGCACTTTTCGGTTAGAAGTGGATAGATGTTTGATTCTTCGAACTGTGACATGAATAGATTAGCATAGGTCGGGGCACATTTTGTGCCCATGGCGCAGCCTTTGATTTGTAGGTAGTGGGTTTCATTAAAACAGAAGTTGTTGAGGGTGAGAATGAGTCTTAGAAAGGTGAGTATTTTTGTTTTTTTTTAACGAGTTTTTGTTGTTTTATTGGTTGTAAGGATGTTGTGATGGATGTTGAAAAATCGGATTGGTGATGATCCTGTAGGTGAAAGTCTTATGATTTTGATTTGAATCATTTGGGATGTTTGTTATTTGTGTGTTTGGCAATTGATTGAACTGATTGTCTTTAGGTATTAAAGGTTACTTCTTTGTATTTAGGGGTGTGCTGATTTTTGTTTTTTGGGTTGGTAATTTTGGGGTTTTTTTGGGGTTTGGCGTCTTAAACATTGATCGTTCCTTTTCAGTGAGAAGGTTTGAATCGTGTAGTGAATCTATGGTTCCGTTGATTAGTTTGTTGTGTCGTTCGGTTAGATTTGAATCAAGTTTTCTATAGGAAGTTTGATCTTCTAGTTGGCGGTTGGCTTCTGCAATATAATCTTTTACATCTTGTATGACTACAGCTCCACCTTTGTCAGCTTTTGTAATTATGATGTCATCTCTGAGTTGAAGTTCTTTAAGTGCTTCTCGTTCTGCTCGTGTTAGGTTGTATTTTCGTTTGTAATCTGGATCTGAATATGTTGTTTAGTTCTTTCTGAAGCGCTTCAGCAAACGTGTTTACTGTATGATGAGATTCTCTAGGAGTCCAATTCGATCTGCTTTTTATGTAGAATTCTTTTTTGTTTGTTGGGGTCGAATCTTCGTTATTTGGTTTACCAAAATGTGCTTTAAGTTTAATTTTGCGTGTGAATCGTTCAATATCGTTTTGTAGTTGATGGGTGTTATATTTTCCTGGTTCTGGGCAGAAATTTAAATTCTTATTTAATAAATCATATTGTGCTTTAGTGAATAGTTTGTTGGATAGATTGATTACATTCCCTGCAGGGTCTGTTGCGTGTTGTGTTGTTCGAAATGTGTCGCGAATGCGTTTAAAGTTTGCATAGTGCTGTGTATTAGATTTAGTATATCTGTTGTTGTGACAGTATGATTTCTCGCAGTAATAGATTGACTTATTAAAAAAATACTTCAATCAGTAACATCCAATATTGCCTGACTTAGAGCTAGGAAACAATTCGCCCTTACTTGACTTTCTGGATTAAAGGAATAGGGCGATTGTTATTTGTGGAAAACTTCTGAAGCGTGCCAATGGTTGTTCGTTTCCCCTCACTATCAATGATAGTATTGGCTGGTATCAACTTCGGACTGGTTAGGCACTTGGTCCAGCATTTGGAAACGTATGCCAGTTCTTCTTCAAGCGTGAAGTTTCGAAAATGATGTCTCTGCTTCATCCAGTCTCCAGAAACATCACAAAACTTGACACCAGTTTCCACCTCCTTCCACACTTTTGACTCCAATAGGTAGTCTCCAATTCTTTCCAGGCAAGCTTGGTACTCTCGTGGATAATTTTTGATCGTTTGGTAAGGAATAATGGTATCCTCACTTTCAAAATAGCTTGCCAACTTTGAGATCTTTGATTCTACTTGTGGAACCGTCATCAATTCTTGAAACTCTGATCTGAATTCTGTTGTTGCCTAAAGAGAAAATAGGTCCAATCTGTCATCTTTCGTTTTATTTAAGATAAAGTACTTTCAAATTATTTCAGGGTATCCCCATGGTCGTTTATATCTTTAATAGAGACGCATAAAGCTTAAATATCAGAAACTTCCCTTACTTGTAATCGGATTATACAGTTGACAAGAACATTCTCAGGATGGTGGTTCGATGTTAGGGAACTTGCAGTTTTCATGAAATTGAATTGTCGCTCTTCATTTTCAACATTTGTTGACGAGAGAGACACAATCCTTAGTTGCTGCGGTGCATGTATGATTAGAGCATGATGATATTGGCCAAACATCTTCCTTACTGTTAATTTCTTCGTTTTCAGGAACAGACGTTTAAACTCCAATGCATGGACAAACGTGAGGAGGTGCAACCTTAATATTGCTTTTGATGTACGGTGTTCTTCATTTGAGTAGACAATACCTTGTATCTCAACCAGAGTTGTGAAAAGAAGATGATAACTGGGTAGAAAGTTTTTTGTCAACATGAAGATTGTCATCTCTAAAAGTGATAATCTGTAATCACAGCCTCTTTTTGCCTCTTTTGAAGAGAATGTAGCTTTCATTACCCGTTGAAACCTAAGTTTTGCCTCATCCTTAAGGTGGTATTGTATTTCATTATAAATGTTTTTAATATGGCCAGCCATCGTATGCAGACCTTCAAGAGGTAGCACTTCATATCTTGGAACAGCAGTTTTACATTCTTTAAGATTTCCGTGAACCAAAGCTGGGAAACATTGTTTGCCTTTGACCGTTTCGGCGAAAATCTTGTCAATTTGTTTTTTGTTGTTTTTTTTGTTCGTGAGTTGGTCTTTGTTCTGAAATATTAGAATGGTTTGTATTTTCCACACATCTTTTTCTTTTTAGGAACAATTCAAATAATACTTTCTATGCTATTTAAAAGTATTTTCTTATTGGTCTTAGTAACTTTCCAAATTTACAAGGGTCTTAAATTTCCGAGGACTCTTCTAGGAATGGCCTTATCGTATTTTTCTGCTCCAAATGTATCATTCCCTCTAGCTTTTGACCTACCTTTCTTTGATGGAGCTCTGAAATCATGCCTTCTCTATCAAGATCAGCGTAAAAGTTTGTTCTGCCATTCTCAGCACCTATTCGACCTGCTGTTGTTTGTAACATATCAGTGATTCTTGAATTGAGAGAGACATGTTTTGTATTTAGTGAATGTGCAAGGTCGTATGTTCTTTCCCCATCCACTTCGCACGCCCAACAAAAATACCTTCCTCCTTTCTGGTGTCCGGACTCAAGCTGACAAGCAGGGCCGTCTCCTATAAGATAATAATTAATTTAAATCTTGAGAGCCTTTCTGTTTGCTGTAACTTGTATTATCATAAAAACAGCTTTCTATAATTTTTTTATTTCTTTTTTAGGATGAAATCGTCGTTTACACTTGCCTAATCACGAAATTCAATCTCTCGTGAAACTTAATAACTCTCTAATTGTCAATAAACAATTTTTGCTAAACAATTAAGATTAAAGCTTGTCCATTGGTCACTTTCTCTGAATTGTTCTAAAAAAATATATAACGACTTTAATCGGAGGCCTAAACAAAACTTTGAAATACTTCTTTGACTTCTTCTGCTAACTGCTTTTTTAATTCAAACGTTGATATTTCCATCGGCACAGATATGTTTGTTTTGAGAATCCTGAAAAAAAATAGAACAAGTTTTCTCCACCAACTTTAAAAATATTTAGATTCCATAGTTACCTTAGTTTAAGGTTTCTCAGTTGAAACTCGAGAATGATATTGATTTAAAAAAGGCCAAAAATACGCACCTTCTTTTTTTCTTCCGAATCCGCAATCTTTTCCGTTCAGTTTGGCCACCGAACCGATCAAGATCAACTTTGGAAACTTGAAGGAAATTGGAAATGATTTGTCCCCCGTTTTCGGGAACATTGCCGTTTTTGTGTTTTATTTTGAAATTAATTGCGATCTGCCTCATTATTGGTGGCTTGTCATTGGGAAGGCTTTCTACGAACTTTATAACGCCGTCTCTATCGAATACGTAGTTGTCCAAATTACCAACATGATTTGATGGCTTCGCTAAGCCCTGTGCTTCTTTTTCTTTCCTCTGTATTGTTCGCAATTTTGCTTCCTATGAAATGTTAAATTTAATTTTAATATATAAATTATTTTTATAATTCTAGCCACCGCTTTTTGTGCTGAAAATTGCATGGTTACCTTAAAAGGCTCAAGTGCTTGTACTTTTCTCTTCCGATTTCTTGATGTTGTCGACTCCATTGTTCCATAGGCCCTTTAGAAAAAATTGTATTAAATTTCAATTTCTAACTAAAGCAAATTCATTTTTCAAGTCAGTCTTCTGTTGTGGTAGATCAGCCCTACGAAACAGAGGCGACTCTCTTAGTCTTTGGACTCTTTAGTTTTAGTTTTTTACTGAAAACCTGATAGAAATCTAACTTAATAATAACCTAATAATAATCTAACCGTTCTTCTTAAGGATTTTAATACCTGACAACAGCGGTTTCTTTCCACTGTTCCTGAATGTTCTCTTTGACCTCTTGAGCAACTGTTGACCATCTTTTCTGCACAGTGGATTTGTCCGCCATCTTCAAAGCATTTTCAAAAGTTACTGAAAACTGTTCTTTGTATTTACCGTTCAATACATTAATATCACGCTTTGTCTCGTCAATGATGTTATGCCTTGCTGGTCGAAACAGTCCATTCTCTGTTGCTATTTTGTGCCATTCTGCCGAATTGATTGGAACATACGATAAGGGTAACCGGTATTTGTCATTGTTTAAACACCCTTTACAAAGACTCAAATTTCCGTGCTTTTTCTTTGCACCCTCTAACAATGAAGCCCATTTTTCTTGGCAAAAGGTTTCTATGAATAGCGACTTTTTGGCACAATCAGCCTTATTTAGTTTTGAAATATTTTCTCTCACTTTACCAGCCCGATTTTTATAGCTAGATTCACTGATTGTCAAATGAGGGAATACCCTCTTCAACTGCTTGTATTGTGCAGAGAGAGTTTCCGAACCTGTCAGCTGCTCATATACCATACATTTTATGAATCCACAGCAAAGTGGGTGATTTACTGACATTTTTTTCTAAAAAATATAAAAACAATGTATTACACAACTAAGCAGAGTTCATACGCCCATTCATAAAGCCCTTTCTTTTTCGACCTACCTTATTACATTCAGACAACTACTAAGTCAGTTAACGCCAATAGTCAATACACCTTTTTGACCGTAGCCACCAATTGCTGCACTGGCATTTTTTGTCCGCCTCGCTCATCCCGCACTAAAACTGTCCCATTCCTTTTTTCGCACCAATAGACATTAATAGAAAAATGCGTCAAAAAGGATTGGGACGGTTTTAAGTGGGATAAAGCGGACAAAAAATACCCGCACGAACTACGGTCGAAGAGGTGTATCGGTTATTTGGCACCCAAGATGGTGAAATTTTCATCCAACACGCTATAGCTCTGAAAGTCGGGAAAATTTTCAACATTTGGAAAGTTTACTATTTACGTATTTTAGCGAGACCGCGTCAAGAATTTTGCAGCGGGAGGTCTGGTAACCCAGCAGTTACAATGGCCCGTTTCTTTAGAGCTTTAGCGTGGGCGGCCGCCAATCTGCCATCGGAATATCAGATAAGTGTATCGGTTACAACAAAAATCGCGTCGAATTAGATGTTCACGTATATTATTTATCCTACCTTGATTACTGGCCCCCGGGGAGGGCTGCAAGGTGACGCAGGTATGTCGGAGTCGAAGTTTGAAAATCGATCCTTTGAGAGACTATTCTCTATTTAATAATTTTGGGACCCTTTCAGAGACTCAATTGCTAATTTATCGCGTTAAAGAAAACCTCGGTTTATAATTTCATCCACTCTTAATTTATATAATATGTGGAAATGACCAAGAAACGTACCGTTAGCTACAGTATGTTAAACCATTAAAAAGTCCGCTCAGCAATATCAAATCACTTTTACGAGCACTGCATAGTTTTGAGATTTAACTAACCGGGTCGATTTGATACTTGAGTGAACTTTTTATAGTTTATTTATAATGGAAAGAAAAAGTTCTAAGATTATCTTTGAAGTTGTTTGGGATTTTCAGAAAATGACTCGCTTAGCCAGAACAATTTCATTTAAAAATAATAAAAGCGGGAGTTTGTCTAAAAGCAAATTGATCTTCAGATTTAGACCTTGGTATTAATTTTTGAAAATTACCGTACTTGCAAATAACAATCCAAAAGTTCATCTGAATACATTTCCGTCAAGAGTCAAAATTTCCCAATAACATGAGACATGAACCGAGCTAACCAGCTAAAAAAGACGAGAGCCACACGAATTCTTTCTCGGATAGAGCGCCAGCATGGTTTTCCCTTTTTTTAAAAGTGGCTGTACGCAAAACTATCTGAATTTCTTAGTTAGTGTTATAGGTAAGTACGGTATAAGGCGGCTGAAAAAAGATTTTTTTAATAAGAATGACTAATTCATCGATTTTAATTTACAAGCTTTT
>NW_027103845.1:82635-99890 GCF_902728285.1 Clytia hemisphaerica | reverse complement strand
TTTGGACAAGAGAATTTCCCCAGAGACAAATCAATAATTCTTGACGGCCGAGCCACGGTCAACTCAAATTTGGTAAGAATGTCTTAGATATCTCCTTTCAATTTTACCACCGCATTTTCCCAGAGATTGATATGATTTTGGACAAGCGAATTTCCCCAGAGACAAATCAATAATTCTTGACGGCCAAGCCACGGTCAACTCAAATTTGGTAAGAATGTCTTAGATATCTCCTTTCAATTTTACCACCGCATTTTCCCGGAGATTTGATCTGATTTTGGACAAAAGAATTTCCCCAGAGACAAATCAATAATTTTTGACGGCCTAGCCACGGTCAACAAAAATTTGGTAAGAATGTCTTAGATATCTCATTCCAGTTTTACCACCGCATTTTCCCGGAGATTTGATCTGATTTTGGACAAGCGAATTTCCCCATAGACAAATTAATAATTCTCGACGGCCGAGCCACGGTCAACTAAAATTTGGTAAGAAGAGCTGAAATATTTCTTTCCATTTTTACCACTGCATTTTCCTGGAGATTTAGTATAATTTTGGACAAGCGAAAATCCCCGGAGACAAATCAATAATTCTCGACGGCTGAGCCACGGTCAACTGAAATTTGGTAAAAATGTCTTAAATATCCCCTTTCAATTTTACCACCGCATTTCCCGGAGATTGATCTGATTTTGGAAGCGATTTCCAGAGCAATCAATAATCTCGACGGCCGAGCCACGGTCAACTAAAATTTGGTAAGAAGAGCTGAAATATTTCCTTCCATTTTTACCACTGCATTTTCCCGGAGATTTGATCTGATTTTGGACAAGCGAATTTCCCCAGAGACAAATCACTAATTGGGGGCCGAGCCACGGTCAATGAATTGGAAAAGACTTAATATTCCTTCAATTTACCACCGCATTTTCCCTGAGATTTGATCTGATTTTCGACAAGCGAATTTCCCCAGAGACAAATCAATAATTCTTGATGGCCGAGCCACGGTCAACTCAAATTTGGTAAGAATGTCTTAGATATCTCCTTTCAATTTTACCACCGCATTTTCCCGGAGATTTGATCTGATTTTGGACAAACGAATTTCCCCAGAAACAAATCAATAATTTTTGACGGCCGAGCCACGGTCAACTAAAATTTGGTAAGAATGTCTTAGATATCTTCTTTTAATTTTACCACCGCATTTTCCCGGAGATTTGATCTGATTTTGGACAAGCGAATTTCCCCAGAGACAAATCAATAATTCTCGACGGCCGAGCCACGGTCAACTAAAATTTGGTAAGAATGTCTTAAATATCTCCTTTCACTTTTCCACTGCATTTCCCGGAGATTTGATCTGATTTTGGACAAGCGAATTTCCCAAGAAGCAAATCAAAATTCTCGACGGCCGAGCACAGTCAACTAAAAATTTGGTAAGAATGTCTCAAATATCTCTTTCAATTTTACACTGCATTTACCGGAGATTTGGTTTTGTTTTGGACAAGCGAATTCCACCAGAGACTAATCATATTCTGGACGGCCGAGCCAAGGTAACAAATTTGGTAGAATGTCTTAAATATCCTCTTCATTTTTACCACTGCATTTTCCCGGAGATTTAGTATGATTTTGGACAAGAGAATTTCCTCAGAGACAAATCAATAATTCTCGACAGCCGAGCCACGGTCAACTAAAATTTGGTAAGAATGTCTCAAATATCTCCTTTCTTTATCACCGCATTTCCCGGAGATTGGTTGTTTTGGACAAGCGAAATTTCCCCAGAGACTAATCAAATCTCGACGGCCGAACCACGGCCAACTCAAATTTGGTAAGAATGTCTTAGATATCTCCTTTCAATTTTACCACCGCATTTTCCCGGAGATTTGATCTGATTTTGGACAAAAGAATTTCCCCAGAGACAAATCAATAATTTTTGACGGCCTAGCCACGGTCAACAAAAATTTGGTAAGAATGTCTTAGATATCTCATTCAAGTTTTACCACCGCATTTTCCCGGAGATTTGATCTGATTTTGGACAAGCGAATTTCCCCATAGACAAATTAATAATTCTCGACGGCCGAGCCACGGTCAACTAAAATTTGGTAAGAAGAGCTGAAATATTTCCTTCCATTTTTACCACTGCATTTTCCTGGAGATTTAGTATAATTTTGGACAAGCGAAAATCCCCGGAGACAAATCAATAATTCTCGACGGCTGAGCCACGGTCAACTGAAATTTGGTAAAAATGTCTTAAATATCCCCTTTCAATTTTACCACCGCATTTTCCCGGAGATTTGATCTGATTTTGGACAAGCGAATTTCCCCAGAGACAAATCAATAATTCTCGAACCGAGCCACGGTCAACTAAAATTTGGTAAGAAGAGCTGAAATATTTCCTTCCATTTTTACCACTGCATTTTCCCGGAGATTTGATCTGATTTTGGACAAGCGAATTTCCCCAGAGACAAATCACTAATTCTGGACGGCCGAGCCACGGTCAACTGAAATTTGGTAAAAATGACTTAAATATCTCCTTTCACTTTTACCACTGCATTTTCCCGGAGATTTGATCTGATTTTGGACAAGCGAATTTCCCAAGAGACAAATCAATAATTCTCGACGGCCGAGCCACAGTCAACTAAAATTTGGTAAGAATGTCTCAAATATCTCCTTTCAATTTTACCACTGCATTTACCCGGAGATTTGGTTTGATTTTGGACAAGCGAATTCCACCAGAGACTAATCAATAATTCTGGACAGCCGAGCCACGGTAAACTAAAATTTGGTAAGAATGTCTTAAATATCTCCTTTCATTTTTACCACTGCATTTTCCCGGAGATTTAGTATGATTTTGGACAAGAGAATTTCCTCAGAGACAAATCAATAATTCTCGACAGCCGAGCCACGGTCAACTAAAATTTGGTAAGAATGTCTCAAATATCTCCTTTCAATTTTATCACCGCATTTACCCGGAGATTTGGTTTGATTTTGGACAAGCGAATTTCCCCAGAGACTAATCAATAAATCTCGACGGCCGAGCCACGGCCAACTAAAATTTTGTAAGAATGTCTTAAATATCTCCTTTCATTTTTACCACTGCATTTTCCCGGAGATTTAGTATGATTTTGGACAAGCGAAAATCCCCAGAAACAAATCAATAATTCTGGACGGCCGAGCCAAGGTCAACTGAAATTTGGTAAAAATGTCTTAAATATCTCCTTTCAATTTTACCACCGCATTTCCCGAAGATTTGGTTTGATACCACCGCATTGGACAAGCGAATTTCCCCAGAGACAAATCAATAATTCTTGACGGCAAGCCACGGTCACTCAAATTGGTAAGAATGTCTTAAATATCTCCTTTCATTTTACACTGCATTTTCCTCGGAGATTTAGTAGATTTTGGACAAGCGAAAATCCCCAGAACAAATAATAATTCTGGACGGCGAGCCACGGTAACTAAATTTGGTTAAGAATGTCTCAAAATCTCCTTTCATTTTACCACTGCATTTTCCCTAGATTTAGATCATTTTGGACAAGCGGAAATCACCAGAAACAAATCAATAATTCTGGCCGGCGAGCCGGTCAACTAAATTTGTAAGAACTTACGATCCTTTTCAATTTTTACCACGCATTTTCCCGGAGATTGCTGTTTTGGACAAGGGAATTTCCCCAGAGACAAATCAATAATTCTGGACGGCCGAGCCACGGTCAACTAAAATTTGGTAAGAATGTCTTAGATATCTCTTTCAATTTTACCACCATTTCCCGGAGATTGATTTGATTTTGGACAGCGCATTTCCCCAGAGACAAATCAATATTCTTGACGGCCGGCCACGGGTCAACTCAAATTTTGGTAAGATGTCTTAGATCTCTCCTTTAACTTTTACCACCGCATTTTCCCGGAGATTGATCATTTGGACAAGCGAATTTCCCCAGAGACAAATCAATAATTCTTGACGGCCAAGCCACGGTCAACTCAAATTTGGTAAGAATGTCTTAGATATCTCCTTTCAATTTTACCACGCATTTTCCCGGAGATTTAGTATCATTTGGACAGGAATTCCAGAACAAATCAATAATTCTGACGGCCGAGCCACGGTCAACTAAAATTTGGTAAGAATGTCTTAGATATCTCTTTCAATTTTACCACCGCATTTTCCCGGAGATTTGATTTGATTTTGGACAAGCGAATTTCCCCAGAGACAAATCAATAATTCTTGACGGCCGAGCCACGGTCAACTCAAATTTGGTAAGAATGTCTTAGATATCTCCTTTCAATTTTACCACCGCATTTTCCCGGAGATTGATCTGATTTTGGACAAGCGAATTTCCCCAGAGACAAATCAATAATTCTTGACGGCCAAGCCACGGTCAACTCAAATTTGGTAAGAATGTCTTAGATATCTCCTTTCAATTTTACCACCGCATTTTCCCGGAGATTTGATCTGATTTTGGACAAAAGAATTTCCCCAGAGACAAATCAATAATTTTTGACGGCCTAGCCACGGTCAACAAAAATTTGGTAAGAATGTCTTAGATATCTCTTTCCAATTTTACCACCGCATTTTCCCGGAGATTTGATCTGATTTTGGACAAGCGAACTTCCCCATAGACAAATTAATAATTCTCGACGGCCGAGCCACGGTCAACTAAAATTTGGTAAGAAGAGCTGAAATATTTCCTTCCATTTTTACCACTACATTTTCCTGGAGATTTAGTATAATTTTGGACAAGCGAAAATCCCCAGAGACAAATCAATAATTCTCGACGGCTGAGCCACGGTCAACTGAAATTTGGTAAAAATGTCTTAAATATTTCCTTCCATTTTTACAACTGCATTTTCCCGGAGATTTAGTATGATTTTGGACAAGCGAAAATCACCAGAAACAAATCAATAATTCTCGACGGCCGAGCCACGGTCACTAAAATTTTGGGAGAATGGCTTAGATATCTCCTTTCAATTTTACCACCGCATTTACCCGGAGATTTGGTTTGATTTTGGACAAGCGAATTTCCCCAGAGACAAATCAATAATTCTTGACGGCCGAGCCACGGTCAACTGAAATTTGGTAAAAATGTCTTAAATATCTCCTTTCAATTTTACCACCGCATTTTCCCGGAGATTTGATCTGATTTTGGACAAACGAATTTCCCCAGAGACAAATCAATAATTCTTGACGGCCGAGCCACGGTCAACTCAAATTTTGTAAGAATGTCTTAGATATCTCCTTTCAATTTTACCACCGCATTTACCCGGAGATTTGGTTTGATTTTGGACAAGCGAATTTCCCCAGAGACAAATCAATAATTCTTGACGGTCGAGCCACGGTCAACTCAAATTTGGTAAGAATGTCTTAGATATCTCCTTTCAATTTTACCACCGCATTTTCCGGAGATTGATTGATTTGGACAAGCGAATTTCCCCAGAGACAAAATCAAATTCTTGACGGCCGAGCCACGGTCAACTCAAATTTGGTAAGAATGTCTTAGATATCTCCTTTCAATTTTACCACCGCATTTTCCCGGAGATTTGATCTGATTTTGGACAAGCGAATTTCCCCAGAGACAAATCAATAATTCTTGACGGCCAAGCCACGGTCAACTCAAATTTGGTAAGAATGTCTTAAATATCTCCTTTCATTTTTACCACTGCATTTTCCCGGAGATTTAGTATGATTTTGGACAAGCGAAAATCCCCAGAAACAAATCAATAATTCTGGACGGCTGAGCCACGGTCAACTGAAATTTGGTAAGAATGTCTCAAATATCTCCTTTCATTTTTACCACTGCATTTTCCCGGAGATTTAGTATCATTTTGGACAAGCGAATAAAATCACCAGAAACAAATCAATAATTCTGGACGGCCGAGCCACGGTCAACTAAAATTTGGTAAAAATGTCTTAGATATCTCCTTTCAATTTTACCACTGCATTTTCCCTGAGATTTGATCTGATTTTGGACAAGGGAATTTCCCCAGAGACAAATCAATAATTCTGGACGGCCGAGCCACGGTCAACTAAAATTTCTAAAAAGTCTTAATATCTCTTTCAATTTTACCACCGCATTTTCCCGGAGATTTGATTTGATTTTGGACAAGCGAATTTCCCCAGAGACAAATCAATAATTCTTGACGGCCGAGCCACGGTCAACTCAAATTTGGTAAGAATGTCTTAGATATCTCCTTTCAATTTTACCACCGCATTTTCCCGGAGATTGATCTGATTTTGGACAAGCGAATTTCCCCAGAGACAAATCAATAATTCTTGACGGCCAAGCCACGGTCAACTCAAATTTGGTAAGAATGTCTTAGATATCTCCTTTCAATTTTACCACCGCATTTTCCCGGAGATTTGATCTGATTTTGGACAAAAGAATTTCCCCAGAGACAAATCAATAATTTTTGACGGCCTAGCCACGGTCAACAAAAATTTGGTAAGAATGTCTTAGATATCTCATTCCAATTTTACCACAGCATTTCCCGAGATTTGATCTGATTTGGCAAGCGAACTCCCATAGACAAATCAATAATTCTCGACGGCCGAGCCACGGTCAACTAAAATTTGGTAAGAAGAGCTGAAATATTTCCTTCCATTTTTACCACTGCATTTTCCTGGAGATTTAGTATAATTTTGGACAAGCGAAAATCCCCAGAGACAAATCAATAATTCTCGACGGCTGAGCCACGGTCAACTGAAATTTGGTAAAAATGTCTTAAATATTTCCTTCCATTTTTACCACTGCATTTTCCCGGAGATTTAGTATGATTTTGGACAAGCGAAAATCACCAGAAACAAATCAATAATTCTCGACGGCCGAGCCACGGTCAACTAAAATTTGGTAAGAATGTCTTAGATATCTCCTTTCAATTTTACAACTGCATTTTCCCTGAGATTTAATCTGATTTTGGACAAGGGAATTTCCCCAGAGACAAATCAATAATTCTGGACGGCCGAGCCACGGTCAACTAAAATTTGGTAAGAATGTCTTAGATATCTCTTTCAATTTTACCACCGCATTTTCCCTGAGATTTGATCTGATTTTGGACAAGCGAATTTCCCCAGAGACAAATCAATAATTCTTGACGGCCGAGCCACGGTCAACTCAAATTTGGTAAGAATGTCTTAGATATCTCTTTCAATTTTACCACTGCATTTTCTCGGAGATTTGATTTGATTTTGGACAAGCGAATTCCGCCAGAGACTAATCAATAATTCTGGACGGCCGAGCCACGGTAAACTAAAATTTGGTAAGAATGTCTCAAATATCTCCTTTCATTTTTACCACTGCATTTTCCCGGAGATTTAGTATGATTTTGGACAAGCGAAAATCACCAGAAACAAATCAATAATTCTGGACGGCCGAGCCAAAGTCAACTAAAATTTGGTAAGAATGTCTTAGATATCTCCTTTCAATTTTACCACTGCATTTTCCCTGAGATTTAATCTGATTTTGGACAAGCGAATTTCCCCAGAGACTAATCAATAATACTCGACGGGCGAGCCACGGTCAACTAAAATTTGGTAAGAATGTCTCAAATATCTCCTTTCAATATTACCACCGCATTTACCCGGCGATCTGGTTTGATTTTGGACAAGCGAATTTCCCCAGAGACTAATCAATAATTCTGAACGGCCGAGCCTCGGTCAACTAAAATTTGGTAAAAATGTCTCAAATATTTCCTTCCATTTTTACCACTGCATTTTCCTGGAAATTTGGCCTGATTTCTGACCGACGAATTTTCCCAGAGGGTAATTACTTATTTTGGACTCACGATTAACGGTAAACCAAAATCTGGTGTGTCTGTGTGTCCTTAATGTTTTGCATATTTATTTCGTGTTTTTATTAGGGAGAATAGACTTATGGAAATAATAGTCATATTTTTTTGAATTTTATCTCCCTAATATTTTTTTCAAAATCGATTTCCAATATTTAGGAGATAAATTCTGTCAAACTCAAAGTATAATTCTGGTTGACCACCGTATTTTCGCCTGTGTACTGGACATAGCTCAGTAAACCCCCCGGGAAATTTCACCTAAATCTGTTCGTTAGAATGTCTTAAACCTGTTCGTTATTCTCTGAGAAAGTATATCCGAGGCGGTCGCTTTAGATGTTCACTGTTCACTGCAGCTTTCGTCACATTTGTCAGATTGATTTAAATGAAGTGTTTAACACACAAAAACTCTCTCCACACAAGAAAGCCTCAAAACCAATCATAAAAAACTTTCTTTTATACTCTCTATTTATTTACAATGCAATAGCTTCTTTCAATTTATTGAATAAACAAAAAATTTTCATTTTTACTACTTTCTTCTTTTATATAGTGTTCTTTTATTATTCTGATATCATGCGCAAATCTTAACGTGTTTCTTTTCTATTCCAATAGAAAATATTTTTCGCGCCAAAGTTTTACCGATGACTTGTTTTCCGAAAATAATCCGAAATCGGATTTAAAAAACAAGTCCAAATGCGCTGCGGATGCTGGAAAAAAAATCGCGGAACCGATTTGAAGGGTCACCGGGGCTGACCAAATAGGCAAAATAAAAAATAAAAAAATCTTAGAGGAGGAAGCTACAATTGTTAGGTAAAAGCCTAAAATAAAGCACCGCTAAACCTTCCAGTTTCGTTAAGAAATTCAACAACAGAACAAAGAATATATTTATTTAGATTTGAAGCCAAACTTTCATCCCCATATAATAA
The DNA here is from genome assembly GCF_902728285.1 of Clytia hemisphaerica. Classification (NCBI taxonomy): domain Eukaryota; kingdom Metazoa; phylum Cnidaria; class Hydrozoa; order Leptothecata; family Clytiidae; genus Clytia; species Clytia hemisphaerica. The sequence goes on along the minus strand of NW_027103845.1, from coordinate 91,212 downwards.
AAGTCGACAGAAAAAAGGAGGGTTAAGTGGATGAAAAACAATGCCTAGGGTCTGAAGTTTGTCGAACAAAGATTGTCTTGCACGGGAATATATAGAGCAGTGCAGAATAAAGTGCTGAGTGTTTTCAACATAGTTAGTTCGGCAACCACAAAAAGTGTCTAAAGTGTCGCGGAAGCCATGTCTAAATTTATGCTCGTTGAGATGGCTGAAACCGACCCGAAGGCGATTAAGAAAGATTACTCCTTGAATGTCAGGAACATCAAAAACATGAGATTGTTTGGGTCTCAAAAATTTATAGATTTCTTTTTTGAAAGTTTTAATCGAGGTAGATCTCGTATATTACCTCCCAGAACATTCCACTGAGATATGCAGTAAGGAAAAAAAGTGTTACGGAAACGCTCAGTTCGTATGTTAAGAGGATAAATAGGATTTCTTGTTCTAAGGCCACCCGGTGCTGTAAGTCTTGCTGGCAGGTAGTTACGTAAATACGAAGGGGCTAAATTGTTAATAATTCCATAGAAGAATGTCATTCTTCTAGCAAAGCGCCTGTCAGCAAGACTTTCAAGACCAAGTTCTGAATATAGTTTTTCTTGAGACGTTCCACGAAAACAGCCTGTTATAGCAAGGCAGGCATTATATTGAATAGACTCAAGCTTCTGCACAAAGGTAGCATTTCCTGGGCGGTCATATACGATATCACCATAATCAAGATGAGGCCTAATGAAAGATTTATAAATGGTTAGTAGAGATCTTCTAGGCACATGCTTGCGAAGTCGGTTAATAAGACCAATCGAAAGAAAAGAATTTTAAAAATGAAGATGAAAATGAAGAAGAAAAAAATGAAGATCAATCACTTATTAACTCTGTATCATAACTTCATATTGAATAAATATTTCAGTGAAATTTCTTCCCAGTGATAACTTCCTAAGATCAAAGAATCTCTCCAGTGAAAATGAAAGTTATAGCACTTTTCTACAAGATCTTCATTTTTTTCTTCTTCATTTTCATCTTCGTTTTTAGAATTTTTTAAAGACTTTTTTATTTCAAATTGTTCCACTCACAAATATCTTTCCAACGATACCAAATTTATAAAGATTGAAGAATTCCTTCAAAAGTTATATGTAAAAGAAAAAAGAGTGCACACTTATCGTGAACTTTTTTTTTTTAAGAAGCATTTTGCAGTAAATTTAACACATAAATTTTGAAACTAATGGGCTCGAAAGGGTTTAAAATCTTCATCAAAATCATTTTAATTTACTTTCACTGAAATTTTCATCAGATTTCTGGTTTTAGACTGGATAAAGTCTATGTAAGGCTGGATGTACCTCGAAACCCATATTTGATATATTTTTATGAATTTTACCATATTTTTTGGCTTTTTCGACGAATCTTTTTCCTTTTATTGAAATTCAACCTTCCTTTATATAACAAAAGATCATTTAGACAGCTAATTATAATTTTTAATAACTGAAACAAAAATACTGATGCATCATGTAATCATACTTCCGTATAATTTGATAGGTCAAATTTTTAACGTTTTCGAGCACTTTCTGAAAGTGAAAGTAACTTTTTTATTCAATTGAGCATAACTTTTGATCCAATGAATTGAATTTAATAAATAACCTATCAAAATTTAAGTTTATCTTTCTTCTTCCCAATGGAAAATAAATGGTTCTTTAAAAGTTTTTAGTTTTCGAGAAAATCAGTTTTAAAGAGAGAAGCTTTTTTTGTGGTGCACCCGGTATATAGTGTTTTGTCGAACTCGAATACTCACAATTTTAGCGACTTTTATTAAGAATAGTTTGATTAAATAATTTGATCGAACTTTTGTCGTGCCGAGTAAGTTCAATAAATTTGATCAGTTCGGTAATCACGGGTAATCATACTGTTCGCAAATTAATTACGTCTGGATCAATGATAACCCGCCCCAGTAGAGCTGTGAAAATATTTTGGACATTTTTTACCTTCAAGGGTATTTTGAGGGCTGCACCTTATAATAAGTCATAAACTCCCGGGTGATTGATATTTAACAGGACAGGGCCGTGGTATACAATAACACAATCTTCTTCTTATTCTGCTCCCCGGGGGGGGGGGTGCTACCCTTGTCGACCGACGGGGGTGCTCCGCTGAGGTTCGAAAAATGGACCCTACGTGGACTCGAAATTTGCGAAAAAAGTGACCCTGAATGGGACTGAAATTCCAAAATTTTCTCAAATTTTCTACTTTTTTCCCAAATTTTCCAAAAAAGGCACCCTACGAGGGACTGATTTTTCTGTTTTGGTGTTTTTGCGACCCTACCTGGGACAAGTTTTCAAAGAGAAAATATTCGAATTTATTCGCGCTGTGATACTCACGGTACCTGGGAGTACCTGGGACTCGTGGAGGTTAAAAAAGGTACACTGACCAGCGGAGCATCCCCGTAACCCATCTTGCCCTGGTACCCCCCCCGGGGTTCTGCTCTATTTGTGTATGCCCGGCCCCCCCTGTGTATGGCAAGAAAAAGAAGGGCGGGAAGATTATGACGGGCGCGATATGAAGGAATATTTACACCTACATACGCCTTTTCGGGGTTCACGACGCCATTTTGTAGGCGGAGCAAAATTTGCGTGATACGCGGGGCAAAGTCCAGACGGGGATTCCTTCGATACAAAATGTCAATCAAATGTAAACAAAACAAAAACAAAATAATAAAATAATTCAACTCTGTGGTGGAATCAAGATGGGGAAAAATGATCATTGTTGTGTCTCAGGCTGCAAGAACGATAAAAGATATATCAATAACACCGTTAAAAGGAGTCATGTTGCTAGATTGAAATGGCACAGGTTCACCAGCCACCAGGATATCAGAAAGGAATGGACGAGACAGGTGAGGAGAGGAAGACCAGACTTTTCACCTGGGCAATGGACTTTTGTGTGCTCTAACCACTTCCCTGATGGAGAACCAACAACACAAAATCCATTTCCGAAATTATTCATGACAACTGCATCCATTAAAAACAAAACTCCAACTAAAAGGCGAAGTGTTTGGGAGTGCAGGAGAAAGCTTATAATGACACCACCAAATACAGACACCAATATACCAACTATCCTTTCAACCATTACCTCTCCACTCACGCCTTCTATTCCTTCGTTCTCATCAGCAGTTATCAATGGAATAGCCTACTCACCATATCTCCCTTCAAGGTCATTTGAAGCAGTCACTAGGGAGTATGATGTCAGATTTTACACCGGCTTTAACACACCTAAGATCCTGAACTGTCTTTTTGACTATCTGAAATTGAAGGCATCGACAATGAGATATTGGGATGGTCAGAAAAAGACACTAAAACCAACTAGCTATCAAACAAGGTTGAGTGATATTGTTGAAACACATGACTATGATATTTCATTGCTAAATTATCACAATTCGAAACCCGGACCCTCAAGAAAATTGTCACTAGAACAGGAATTCTTTTTGGTTTTGATGAAATTGAGAATTGACAGTCTACAACATGACCTAGCTTACCGATTTGGAATTTCAATTGGAAAAGTTTCACAAATTTTTATTACGTGGATAAAACTGATGTCCAAGGAACTTGGTGTTTTGATAATTTGGCCGTCCAAAGAGCAAATTGCGAAAACCTTGCCTAAATGTTTCAAAAAATTTCACCAGTACAAAAAGACAAGAACAATTATTGACTGTACAGAGGTATTCACAGAAACCCCAAGTAGTTTAGAATCTCATTGCCTTCTTTGGAGTGACTACAAACACCATTGTACAATCAAGTTTATGGTTTGCATCACTCCAAATGGGTCTGTTTCCTGGATTTCGCCTGCATATGGAGGACGTACTACGGATGTACACATTGTGCGAAACTCTGGATTTTTAAAATTGTTGGAGCCTTATGATCTTGTCATGGCAGACCGTGGATTCAAAATAAAAACAGATCTTGCCATGAAACAATGTTCACTTGCTATCCCACCCAGTGCTTCAAAAGGGGTACAAATGACAGAAAAACAGTCTAAAGAGACGTCAACTGTTGCAAATGTTAGGATCTATGTTGAGCAGGCAATTAAAAATATCAAAGACTATAGAATCTTGAAGAATGAATTGAAATTGTTGTATTTGCCAATTGCAGACGATATAATCAAAATATGTTGTGCATTGAATAATCTTAAAAACCCACTCTGTACTTAATGTTTTTGTGATATTATTGCAAGACTATAAACTTTGTCAAAAATCAGGTTTCGGGCTTTTGAGATTTCTTTAAGGGATACATTTAAAATTTTATTGGAAAGTTATTGTGTAGAATTCAATAAAACTATTTTCGAGTCATTATAATAAATGCTTCAAATATAAACACTGTCTATCAATACGTTTACAATCAACAATCATCATTTTCAAATATATATATAATAATACAAGAAAAATTTTTTTAAATCTTAAATCAACAAAATAATTTAACAATATTTAACTTAGGAAAATATGATAAAACTTGATAAATTTGTATCAGGTAGTTAAATTATTTATTCAAATATATAATAAACTTTATATAAATTTGACGTTTAACGTGAACATGTTTTTAAAGTATACTTACACTCTTTACTGAAGTTAACATTGTATTTTTACAAGAAAAATGTATTTCCAAAGGAAAATCTGCTTTATTGAAAGAAAATCTATTACGTATTTTCCAAGGAAAATCTATTGTGTACTTTTGAAGAAAAATCTATTGTGTATTTTCCAAGGAAAATCTATTGTGTATTTTCCAAGGAAAATCTATTGTGTATTTTTGTAAGAAAATATACTGCATCTTTTTTAAGGTAAATCTTATTACGTACTTTTCAAGGAAAATCTATTGTGCATTTTTATAAGAGAATCTACTGCGTCTTTTTTAAGGAAAATCTATTTACGTACTTTTCAAGGAAAATCTATTGTGCATTTTTTGTAAGAAAATCTACTGCGTATTTTTGAGGGAAAATCTGTTATATATTTTTGAAGGAAGATCTTCTGCCTAATTTTAAAGGAAAATCTACTGCATATTTTCCAAGTAAATTCTACTGCGTATTTTCCAGGTGACAATCATTATTTTACGTATTTTCATGGGAAAATTTTGATTTCTCGTATTTCCCAAGGAAACAATTTTTCAAAGTATCTCAAAAGAAAAATTATTTATGCATTTTACAAGGAAAATTAATTTTAGATTGTCAATTTACAATTAGTTTATAGTTTACATAAGGTTTTTAATTTTTATTTAATAAGGATAGTGAAAATAGATTCATCATGATATAATTATTGTTTTAAGAATTTATATGTTAACATTTAAAGTACTATTTTTATCTATCTATATAGTACTACTAGTTATGGTTAATTTATGAATGAGAGTTTTACCATCCATTTTAATTAATTTAAACTCAAGATGAAAAAAATCTAATATTTAACGAAATCTGTTGTTTATAGAAAATTTCACCTTCCTAATGATATGAAAAATAATTAGGAATAATCGTGCTCTGAAGAGATATTGTCATGAGATGTGTAGTCATGTTCTAAAGAAATTAAGCACAATCTACACAACCAACTTTCATTCCTCAGTTCTTTTGAGTTGAGGTCCTCACATTTCAAGTGGTATCTACAACAACATCGATCACATAACATGCTCTTAAATTGGTCATGCTCTTTCATTTCAATTTCACAGTCTTTAAAAATAAATTTTCCACATTTTCCACAATAATCAATGTGTTCGATATCCAGCAACACAGGACAAACATAACGTTTAAAGAAAATCAATAGGTTACGCTCAACATTTTGCCAGTGTTCTTCATCAAAATAAATTTCCTCAATAAAAAAGTCAATATCAGTCCATACAATAAAATAACATAATTTGCATCCAGTTATAGCCATTTGTGATTGAATTTGTGTGTAGTATGCATGAGAATGTTTTAAAGAAATATGATTGGTTGATTCATTGTAATCAAGAAATAAAGAATTTTCTGCACAATCAGCAACAAGTTTCCCTTTGAACGAATGTGGGCATTTGATTTCAATAACCGCTGTTATATTGTGACATTTGCAACTAAATATAGCATCTGGTGAGGCTGCAATATAAGGAAAGGTGGTAAGGGAGAATAAACCACACTCTTGTAAGGAAAATTTTATGTGGTGGGAGACTTGATTTGCGTAGAACTGTTTCAGTGCAATTTTCTCTTTAGTACGTCCCCAGTTAATTGCTTCATTGGACGATAGGGTATCAGCTGGACGGTTTATTATTTTATGAACCAGATGTGTTGTTTTGGGTCTGACTACGGAATGTGACCTAACAATGGTATTTACTTTGGTGAAAATGGTGTGATGGTCAGAAGCAGTCAAGCGTCCTTTTCTGGATTCAAGCCATAAATCATTTGTTGATTGTCCCCGAGTTTTCTCTTCAAGAAGATTAGAGCTTTCTGTGTTTGATATCGAAAGGATATTGTTATCAAATTTTGCAATTTTCTCTTGAGGCGATAAATGCGAAAAGTTTTGAACAATTTTTTCGGCTTCTTTGGAGATTAGGATAGCGTTGGTTTTCGAAGGGACATCAACAGGGATACACTTAAAAACCACCGATTGAGGGCTAACAATATGCAGTTCTCGTAAAAGAGTAGAAACAGAGTCGTCAGTAATGGCTTGTAAAGCTGGTTGAGCAGGGTGAAATTTTTGCAGTTCTTTTGCACGTAAACCTTCTCTGTTAATGTCAATGTTATTCTTTTTGTCATCTGAGCGAATCTTTTTCCGAATTACAATATCTTTTACTTGTTTTGGAACAATGTCTCTCTTTGTTCTTTTGTTCCAGTCACATGGAACATCAGTACAAGCTGGATCAAGGTAGCCTTTTTGATTTGCATACTCCATTTTATACAAAACAGCAATGACATGATTACACGAGCGGCTACTACCAGCCATACAGCTACACCAGCAAGTCAAAATCAAAACAGGATCTTTTTGAATAGCTAACCACAAATGTTTTGTATCACTGACCGTCAATGAAGCTTGTACTTTAGAATACATGAAAACTTTGTTTTTTGATGATGAAGGCTCGTACATGTAGATCGGATGGACAAACCCACTATCAAAGTAAGAAAAAGCTTTTTGGTCTTTGTATCTACCAACATAGTCAATATCGAAATCCCGCACTTTCAAAATATAATTGAAGATATTTCCCAAATCTAATTTGGGCCATTTTAAAAAATCATCTGAATGTTTCTCTGTCTCGATCGAAAGAGGGTCACAGATCTTGAACTCTTTCAGCCTTTTATCATATTCAGCTGCCAAAGCCTTCTTTTGATCTTCTAGTGTTCCAATTATTGGTAATTTATTTTCGTAGGCATAGAAAGCCCTGGCAACAAGAATTACCTTTTTACCAGTAACTTCCATACCTCGAATTGAGAGATAATCAGTCAAATTATTGAGACCAAGGTCCATAAAATCTTCATATACTTTCATTGACATTGTAATAATTTGTTATATTTCTACAGCTGAAATGAAAGAGAAAATTATCACAACACAACTCTGAGTTTCAAACACACTCACTGTTTTTCTTGACCAAAAAGAAAACCTATATATCCTTTATAAAAATCAAATCAAAGATATCAGACAGAGAAGATATGTATTATGTTTTCATCTGTGAATTAACTTTCACTTTCGGTTGTTCAAGATGCAAGTGGTGATTCTGTTTTGTTTACATTTTTTGTTGTCGCGAAGGAATCCTCTTTTGAACTTTGCCCCAACCCACTGAAATTTTCTCGATCCCGCCATAATTTTGCTCCGCTTACAAAATGGCGTCGTGAACCCCGAAAAGGCGTATTGACAGTTTCATTACTGGTGGAGTGATAGAACTACGGTACCGAGTATAGACCTAGCTTGAACACTTTTGTGGCTTTCTCGCATAAAAGCAAGCTCGGTGCCGTAGGATAAAAAATTGTTTACACATTTTCCATGACAGGAAAGAAAGATGGACGTTAAAAGTTGGGCATTGGGTGAGTTCATTAAATTGTCTTTGTAAATTTTTATTCTAGAGATCTACAGATCTATTTACATGGTCCTTTTTTTGCAGAATAAATTTTAACATTTTAGCAACTCTCGATTACCAAAGCTTCATTTCAAATGCAGCTGTTTTACTAGTGTATATGTATAAGAATTGCGAAGCGATTCAGGCAAGTCACTCGATTCGCAAGTTGCAAGCAAAATATCTATAGGGTCACTAGAATCGTAAATACAAACCCTAGATACAACTGCTCAGGTCCAGGAAGGCTGTGCCCCTTTAGAGATTTACTCAAACACTTCAGGCGTACAACAAACGTTTACTTCTACGAATTTGAGGAAAATTATACAAATTGTTTCACAAATCGTTGGAAAATCAGCAATTTCAAATGAATGTGACTTATATACCCTAAAAATATTTCTTTAATCCATTATGCTCTTCTCTACTCTCTAAGAATATTCAAAAAAAAGTTCAAAAATTGTTTTTGCTCGGGAAAGTTTGTCTGCCTTAAGCATTGAGTATTTTTAGTTATTAGTTTTTGTTTTGAACTTGTTTTACTTCCGGTTTCGAATTCCTTGCGTTC
>NW_027103845.1:4335-69715 GCF_902728285.1 Clytia hemisphaerica | reverse complement strand
GTTTCTCTTTAGCTTTTTTCTGATTTTTTTGCAGAAAGATGCGTATTGCAATGCTCAAAACATGGCGAGTTCGATTTTTGAGGAAAAAATTTTTCCGGTGGAAATGGGGAAATCGCCGTCTTTGCAGATTTTCATTATATGTTTTCCTTGTATTTCTATGTTTTCACACAAAAACATTTGATAACAATGCTCACCATCAAGCATGATTCAATTGTCAATAAAACTGATTTTTGCGACCAGAACTTTCTATTAATTTTTCCCTACAACCCTTCCCTCTCCCCCCATCAACAATCAATGATGAATTTATTGCGTTATGCATTTTCGCTTAACGATATATTTTCTGACTGATTTTTTTCTCCTCGCATTGCTATCTAACTTTCATCATCAGGTAGGTCCATTCAGCATCTAGCTTGTTTTTTGGAAAATCAACCCAAATTCACTTAATATTGACCCCCCTGTTTTATGGTTTTTCTCCCAAAGTACCACCCCCCCCTGCTTATTCCAGAGTATTAAGAGTACTCAATGGGACATGCAATTTTTTTTTACAACAGAGTGGTAAAACAGTAATATCCAACTTTCTGGCAGACGCTACAGAATCGGCTGGTGGTGATTACCATCCAACTCAAGGAGTCAGGTATCAATTTCTTTGGAGAAGAAATGATCAGATGAACAATATCATGGCTTTGAAATTGCTCTCCAATTAGCTTCCATTGTTATAACCTTGTACTCATTTAAGCATACATTATGCATCGTACCTCAAAAAGGAAGAAAGATTGTTGGCTTTGTTTGTCTAAATCACTTAAAAAATTAGGTATTCCCAGATAAATTTATGAGTTATTTTTTTCTTCATTAGGATTTTAGAATTCGAAGTGGACAATTTGGAAATGCCAGGAGGCTCAGAATCAATAGAAGTTGAACTTTGGGATTGTAGTGGTGACAATAGGTAATACTTTAATTGGATTAATTTTGGCGAGTTTTTATTTCGCGAGCCAAATAATTTGTAAAATCTTCCGGATTTCTTTTCGCGAATCAGCAATTTTAAATTTTGATGTCACTGAAACACCTATTTTTGTTAAAAACAGCAAATTTACAGCTATTTTTAAGCAAAAATATCTTTAAAATTTTGCGTGGATTTCAATTTGGCGAGTCAGTAATTCACGCGGGTTTTATTTTTTGCTAAAAGGTAAAATATTTCGAAAATTATTTTCATTTAGGTAGGATATTAAAAAAAAAATCAATCCAAGGCATTCTTCTAGGATTATATTTATAAATTGTGTCACATAGGCAATATTGTTTTTTAAATAATTCCAACTCCATGAAACAAAAATCTCAGCAATTTTACACAAAATGAAAGTATTGTTGGAACCTCCTCCATTTTTACTATAATTTACAACAATTTTTATGTTTTGTTCAGGTTTGAAATGTGTTGGCCAAGCATGCAAAAAGATTCAAATGGTGTGCTCTTTGTTTACAACCCTACAAGAAAATCCCATGAATCTGAATTGGAAAAATGGTAAGAAAAGAAACACTTATATTTTGTCATGTTGTGTCCTAGGATTTGTCAATACTCAAAGACTAGTTTAGTCGGTAGATTTTGAAATATTACGGGGATTAGAGCTTGATTATGAAAAAACTTATTTTGAAGGTAATTTTTGCTAACCCAAAGGAGATTAAGTTGGACAGGAAGCTATATGTATATGTAAAAGGAAAATATTTTTGTGTTACGAAAAAAAATTATTTCATGTTTTCCGGCTTAAATTCAAAATTGATGAAAATGCTCATTCTCCTACTTCTTCACATAGGCATTTACACTTTGCAAAAGAACAAGGCCTTCGGAACGAGCAATGTCTAATGATGGCCCACGTCAAACCTGGAAACGAAAATCCCAAGAAAGCCGGAATAGGTAGGAATATTCTCTTATTTTTAATAACCAGTGATTAACTTAAAAAATAATCTATATAAAAATAGCCTTACATGTCTAAAGCCTTTTCTGCAGCGTATTTATCCTACCGTAAATCTTTTTCCGGGGAAAACGTTTTAGATTTGCATCAACATTTTTAGCCTACACACAAATGATATTGGTAATTCTTGCCCCTGATTAGTATTCATGGATTTTTATAGAATTTGAATAATAGGCTGCAGAAAGCTGATGCTAACAAATATTTTATTTCAAGAAAAGAAAGCTTACGCATTTCTCTACATTGAATTTTGAGTTATCCATTATCTTTCTAAATATGTGGGATTTTAGAAAATTTCAGAAGCGCCTCTATTCTTCAGATTATGGAAGATTATTTTGAAATTAGACTCAGACTTTTTATGAGAAACACTTCCAACGATCTCCAAAGTTTTTCAAAATCACACTGGAATGGCAAAATCACACGATGGCTAAGGAACCCCTTTCATTTTGAAACTTTGTGGAAGAATTCATTTGTGGTTGAAATTAGCACTGCAAGGTCATCTTTTTCACCTAATTCTTTTTAATATATAAATTTAACGTGCTCGCTCGATGTGCGATTCGATGAATTAGCATTTTCCCCCTACTTTAAAAAAAGGGCCAAAATCAGAATCCCCCCCCTTTATTAGGACACTATGGTGACAAGTCGCCAGTTACGACGGCCTGGGACTGCTAGTTCAATATAATATTCTAATTTTAAGAACCAAAATCATTTTTCTAAACGACTCCGTTTTAGAACCGTAAACTGTTCCCAGTAAATGATAAATTTTTATGAATGTTTCAGTTGTTTGTATATAAGTACAAGTATACCCTACGATTTTATAAAAAAAAGTAGACAAGAATCAATTTAGTACTGTCAGTTTCATCTTTTACGAATCATCAGCTAAGCTACAAGTATATAGGTGAACTAAACTTCACTGCTCGTATAACCGAATAATGTCCTGAAAATTGAGAAAAATCCTTTCATTTCCTTAAACGTTAGAGATATTTAAAGTTGATCAATTTTAAGATTAGTACATTTTGAATTATGCCTCGTTGATTTCTAAAATAACGTCTCCTTCCCAATGTTTGCTGGCCTCCAAAGCCACCATCTCTCCGGGTAGTACAGACTTGCTCATCTCTATGTCTTCCCAGTCCAAAACCCATACATCTTCTATCGCACGATAATAAAAAACAGCAATATAGAGACAACTTTCTTCATAGTTTCGATAGCTAGCTGTCAACGCCGAACGTCTACAATATTTTGCTTTGCTAACTTCTTCGTTAAATTCTGCTAGCGTCTCGTAGATGGTAACAAATATATTTCTTAGTGGTCCAATTGTAAGTTTTACATAGTTCCATGCCACAACACCGCAAACCAAATATTGGCGTAATTTGTTCAACCTCTCACTCCAGTATTTTGGATAAATTGTATTTTTGTATCTCCTGGAAGCTTTTTCAAGGGTGTCTAGGTAGGGATATTCTTCAATCTCTTCGGAAAAATTATCCACAAAAATATTCCAAGAGATGACGTCTTCGTTATCAACATATTGCCATTCTTCAAGATAATTGAAAATATTATTTTCGTTGTGTATGTTCGTATCACTCAATTTCATATGCAATTGACTCATTCTAACAGCAAAAGTTTTCAGATTGTTGATCTCATTACTGTTAATATTGACCAAGCTTTCCGAAGACTGTGTCTTACTTTTCATATCATTCACAGCCACAGTTAAGTTGCCAACAGTCAACTCATGCCCATCAATTTTCATTTCCAATTGTTTTTGGTCACATTTCAAATTTTCAATATCATTTGTGGTTTTATTGGAAACCATGGCCTGTTGGTCTGTTTTGTATTTGAGCTTTTCGTTTTCTTCTTCTATTGATTGGATCTTTTGGGTATTTTTAAGAAGAAGCTTTTCTAAGTTCTGTATTTGTTCACCTTGCTGGTTTATTTTATGCTGATATGTTTTTCTCTCATCTGCAAAGGAGCTGAGTGCAGCCAGAACTAATGAATCATGGGCAAGTCGATTGGTTTCATTGTGCATCATAAGTTCTCCTCTCAGAACCTGAAATAAAATGTATAGTTGGCTTGTAATATTTTTTGTAAAATAATAGAAATTCCTTTTCGAGGCAGGGTTCTCGTTTTAATGGTTAAGAAAAGTAATTTTCGCAATCCGGAAAATTCCGAAATATTCTAGATTTTATTTTCGCGAATAGCATTTTGAAAAATTTCACGTGGATTTAATTTTCGGAATCTGTCAAAATATTTTTAAATTTGTCCTGTAAACGCCAGAATGTCATATTTAAGATATATTTTACGTTGAAATTTGATTTAGAAAATTTCGCAAGAATGGTAAAAATTTGTGAAAACAATTAAGATCTCGAGAAAATTTATCTGGGTCAATGAATGTGATTTGAAAAGTGTATGAGATTTACTTACATCAGTAAAACAGCCAAGTTGAGCAAATGGACATTGGATCCAAATGAAATTACATTTCTTCTCGTGATCCTGTATGAAAGATAAAGATTTTTATTCTTTTTGATTTCTTATATAATTATATTAAATTTGGCGAGAATCGTTTTCACGATTTTTTGTCTTTTTCCTGACAGTGAGATTGCTGACTCGCAAAATTGAATTCACACGAAATTTTAAGATCGAATCTTGACAAATATTTGACGTATTCAGGGCCATTTCTAACAGACTTTTTGTTGATTCACGAAAATAAATCCGATTAAAGTAAAATGAAAATAATTCGACACTCATATTTTGCTGTTTACGTTATTTAACTTCAGTCGTTCATTTTTGTCAGGCACTTTTTGTAAGCTAGAAAATTTTGTTGGAAGTTTTGAACTTACTGTGTAGTCTTTAATACAGCCAACCCAGTCACATTGTTTTTGTAAGCATTTGATATGTACGGATGTCTGTGCTATTCTATCCATGGACTTCACCGACTTTTTCTAAAACAATTTACGAAAAACATTTTTAAACAGTTAAATTAAATAGCTGGGTTGTTTTGAAATATTTCTAGTGGGCTTTAATTAAAACCCTCATTCCTAGTGTATCAAATTTGGGGTTATGAAAATTTAGTTTGAAAGTGAAAGTAAAAATGTTCTTACATCTTCTACTTTGTAAGGTGTCATGCAAACACTGCATCTGAACACAACATTGTTGTTGCTGCTGTTGTCGTTGTTGAGTCTTTCTCTAAATATACAATGAAACATATTTCAATTAGCTTCAATTAGCTGTTGCTGCACATTTTTGGTACTGCTAGCCTGAGTCTGAAAGAAATTTATATTTGGAGACTTTCCTTCTTTTTGAATTATTTACCATTTTTTAACGTGCTAATAATAATTTAGCGAAGTTATTTAACCATAAAATGTTTGGGTAACTCCTGGAAAACTAGCCAAAGTGAAAAAAGACCCTTAAGCTACCACCAAAATGACCCTTAAAGCCACGTTCAAAATAAGCATCCCCTCTTCCAACCAATTTTAACGGTACCTTTGTGATGTATCAGTTATTTCTTTTTCATAGTGTTCCAAACATGCTTTACACATCAAGTGCTCACAGGGAAGCTCTATTGCATTTCGAACAATTCCTAAACAGATTGGACATTCCAATTCCTTTAGTCCAGGTCCTGCGATCTCGAACTGAAATCCACTTTGCATCATTTTGAAAATTCTCGATCGGGTTTCGAAACTTTGACTTTGGTTTTGAACTTTGACGATTCTCTTTAAAAAAAAAGTGAAACAATTAATCGTCTGACTTTCACTGTAGTAAAAATAGTGCAAAATAAATTGAGAAAAAAATTGAACAATTTAGAAAAAATCATAGTTTAATTTATAAAAAACACTCAACATACTTGCAACAGCACAAAACTGTGATAATCACATTTGCGCATGTCACAGTCATAAGAGTTATTATACCTACTCCTATGTTAAAAATACCGGGGGTATAAAGCGATTGCTAATGTCGAGATTTAACTCGACAATGGCGATGCTATATATAAAAGCGATACCCCCGTAATCTTACATAGCAAATTTTAATGAGCCATGTTTCGAATTTCAAGTGCTATCTTATTACAATTGTGACTCCTTTTTTTATGAGAGTATGGAGTGTATTTCCCATCACAACACATATTCCTAACCTTTTTGAAAGATTGGAAAGATCATATACATGCTATAAGAATACACCGTTTAACACTCTCGCCATCTCCACCGTAGAGGCGGTAGGTAAAAATGCTCACTTTAGTACTGTGGAAGGTTAGAGAAATGTAAACATTGCCATTTTTTTCCCTTCCTTTAAAGAGAATGTTTTAGATGTTTGAACATGATATTAATGACAATTTTATGTATCTCTCCTGAAAATTTCACAAAAATTCATCAAGAGGAAAAGAAGTTATGATTAAAAGGAGTTCTTTACCTACCATTTCTCTGCTGGGTTTTCTTATGAGAACTGGATGTTTACCTACCATTTTTTACGGGGGAGAGGGAAGTTTTCCGTGGTTGCCAAAATCAAAACAATAGAAAATTGTTCATACGCGTGCGCAGCCGACACTGTTAAACGGTGTATTGTTTCTTTCCATCTCATTGTGGTTATTCTTAACTTTCTCGATGAAGTTATCCTAAAATATTCTTTACGGTATTCTTAAGTTAGGATCAAATTTCAACCTAAATTCAATACATACCTGAAGCAAAAAAATTGTTCGTTCTTTATTGTTTTGTATGTATTCGATTTTTTTGTTATTGCAAATTCGGTCCTTTCTCTCCAAAGAACATGGATAGAAGAGAGAATAGAAATGAAACTTGATTGACTAAATACAAACCCAAATAGATACTACTTAAAAAAAATAGAAGTCTAAGAAGCACACCAAAATGAACATCACATGTATAAAGGAGGATAAACGAAAAACCTCACCCTACAGCTATCTTGCTAAGCAAATAAATACAAACCAAAATGGATAATAGTCTAGAAATCTAAGCTAGATTGATTCAGTCACTTGGTATAAAATCTGATGGTAAGTTGTGACTAAATATCTGGCTTAGTACAACGTTTTCCACTACACCATAACAAGAAACACATCGAAATGCACATCATATCCCATACATAATAAAAAACGTAAAATGTAGAAGCAGCAAATTTGTAAAACATAAAAAATGAAGCGACTGCTTAGGTAGAAATTTTCGTCATCTTTCGTGACTTGATATGCTGATGAAGTCACGAAAGATGACGAAAATTTCTACCTAAGCAGTCGCTTCATTTTTTATGCCATACATAATAACACAATATTACTACTCTTATCATTATGGATGTAATATAAATGGAGATTAGTCTAAAATTCTATGTAATAAATTTTTTTCAAATCAGCTTTCTTTGATTATCACCAACTGTTGTTAGTACAACAAGTTGATTATTAGGACTAAAATGATGTTTTGTGAATCAAAAAAAACCTCGTAATTTTAGAGAAAATACGTCTTTCTTAAGGCTTGGGGACACGAGAACTCTTTTTCGCGTTGGTGCAATGCAACATGCTCCATCCCACCAACCAAACTTGTCCCAGGGACAAAATCAGTGTGTCTTTTGGGTATTTCCCTCACTTTTTGTCCCATGAAACAAAAAAAGAAACCATGGGGCACGCACTTTTTTTCTCGCTTTTTTTCTTGTGTTGGTGGGATGGAGCATGTTGCATTGCACGCGAAAAAAAAAATTTTGGTGTCCCCAAGCCTTTACAATTTAAACTTGTTTCAATGTTGAATAATTTTTTTAGAGTGATCACACTTTTCTTAACCGGCTAAATTTTGCAAGCAGCCATCATCATGGCTTCATGCTGAATTCTTTTGGTTGATTCAAAATATAGCTGTTGCAAAAGTTTTCACATGCTATTATACGCCACTTACAATTATCTTCTCAACGAGCAAGATATGTATCACAATTTAATTCAGATCCCCCTTTAGGACTGGCTTGAAAACCATCACAATCCTCGAAATAGAGATAACTTGGAATCGAAAATAATAAAAAGCTTTAGTCACTTGCAAAGTAAGGGTAATTCCCATAAAGTGACTCGGGTCACTTTTTTTACAAAGATTTTGGACCAATTTTAAGACCGCAAAGAGCCATACTGTATCAAAATTGTACTTGATCTTTTATAGAATTCATGTTTTTTCATAAGCAATTGTCTACCCCCCTTTATCAGGCTCGCGTTATGCAGCATTCTATTGTTCTTTTCTTAAATAGGAGAGCCATTGTTTAGGTACCAAAAACTGAGCCTGCATATAAACGTTATGCTTATAGAAAAAAGAATATCGTGCTTATAGAAGATAAAACAACGTTGTGCTTATAGAAAAAAAAACTTTATGCTTCTATAAAAAAAACCAACGTTATGCTTGTAAAAAACATGTGATTAACATCTTGTTCATTTTCATTTTAACAGGTGGCAGTTTGGGTAAAGTGCGATGTGTTGTTACCGACCTGGATAACGAACCAGATAACGTGCGAATGAGTTTCAATTTGTTTTTAAGAAATGTCGTAGCGCTGGTTTCTGATCGGAGAGAACAAGAGGAACTCAGTATTATTGAATGAAAATGTGCTGGCTTTTTTTGCCTCGCAAGCAGCCGCAAGTTAAAACAACCCGCGTAAATACACTGGTTTCGAATTAAACTTAACTCGGTCTAATATACTCGAAAAAAATAAAGTAAAAGAGGACATTTTTCCATTAGCTTGTATGTTAATGCGGAAAATTGACTAGACCTTCTGTGGTCCTTAGTAAAACCTCAAAATATTTTTGTGTAACAGTTTTCTAGAATCGAGATATCAAAATAATAATTTCAATATTTTTGAAAATGGGTTCTTACAGGGTTCTTACGTCGAAATTCTATTGTTTTCATCTTAAAAGCCAAAAACTTAAATATCTCGACTTTGGAAAATAATTAGGCAAAAATATTTTGAGATTTTGCTCAGAGCAATAGAAGGATCCCACATGCCAACTTTTACAAATCTAATTGTCTCTTTAAAGTTCTGTTTGTAAACGTTCCTATGAACGTCGAATGTACTCTAATTCTTCATCATCGGACGAAGATATTTTTCAAATCATAACCGATTAATGATTCATAACATCGCCATCATTACCTTTTTATCTATATCATTCATTTTTATTTGCGATGGGTTCTTTTTTTTGCCGAGCACATTCTCACTGTAACATTTTTATTGTCATTTTTTTTGTCATTTGTATATAATATTAGATAAATTGTAAATACAATGATCACAAAATGTAAAAGAAGAGAAATGATATTGATGTGTACATAAAACATTTTTCATATTTTCCTTTTTTCATAAGTTGCGTTTTTTTATAAGAACAAACTATATAAGAACATAAGGCTTCGAGGCCCAAAAATTTAAGAACATTCTAAGAACATACTAAGGCTTTGGAGACTTTAAAACATGCAATTTCTTAAGAAATTACATCAAAATGCTCAAAAAATGCTGAAAATAAGAACATTTTAAGAACATTTTTAGGCTTCAAATCCAAAAAACTAAGAACATCCGAAGGCTTCAAAACTTTTTTGACGTTCTTATAAAAAAAAAACGTGTATCGGATTTGGACTTGAATTTGGACTCAAAATCTCCTTATTTGCCGCATGCAATAACCATTTTAGAAAAAGGCCAGACTATTTGGTAGAAAAACACGGTTATATAAAGATAATAGGCTTGTTTTGGGTCGTCTTTTAAGCTTTATTTTGGGAAGGAGCCTGTGGGTACTAGGTTTGCGAGGTAACGACATGTCCGAGTCAGAGTTCGAAAATGATTAGAGACTTAATTTTAGAAACTTTCCCTCTTTTTTGACGTGCGTTACGACCCTGTGATGAGAGAATTCTACCCCAAGTTTCAACCAGAATTAAATTTTTGACACAAATTGCGAAAATTTATGATCCTGTGAGGGAGTCAATCTTTTGTAATTTTGGGACCCTGTACAGAGACTCGATTGCTGCTTTATGATTTTTTGTACCCTTTTCGAGGGTGTATAAAAAAGGGTCCCTCGGTTTGCACATACCCGACAAGACCAACACCCATTTTGCCCAACTGCATAGTCTCAGGAGTCTCAGTTTTCTAAAATAAAACAAAATTAGTGGCCAGTCAGATTCAGACCATGACTTCTTTACAACTGAAATTTATGGTGATTTTCTATTTGTTTTATATACATTTTAGAGTACATGCGTTGATTTTGTAAAGCAATTAAGTCATGCTTGGAAGTATACATTGGGCGTTTTTTTTTTTTTTTTTTTTTGATTGCTCTTTAATCACCATAAATGGTATATAGAAAAAAAAACATCTTTAATACAATAATACAATAATTTTAATATATAATATATAATTTTATATTTGATCTTTAATACAATATTTACAGTTATCGTTTTTGTTGAAGAAAAATTGATGAGAAATACTAGTTTCACTAGTTTGTAGGGGTTTGTAGTTATGCTAGTTATGTTTTTGTGCAAATTAACTATGGGCGGCGGGCGGTTTTAGCTCGAAATGGGGGATCTTTTGTTTGAAACTGTTCATCGTCCAATCATCGTTCACCGCGTCCGAGAGAACGCGACGGAAAGCAAAATGGCGACGGCGTTTTTGTGACACGAACACTGCATGGTCTTGTTTCTCAACCTCAATCATCAATATCTTTTGTAGGTCGTTTTTATTGTCTATTTTGATGGCATGGCAAGAGGATTGTAGGTTTGAATTGTGTAATTACCATGCATGAATCATAACTCATGCTTCATCTGCTTGAATTTCCTTTCGCATTTGACCATTTCAAAATTTTGTAGATTCCATTTTGTTTAGATTTGCTGTATGGAATGAAATCTTTATTCTTACTGTAATGTAAGGCTGCACCCTTTATTTTCACACACCCTACATTCCCTATTCATAGATCAACTATTTTGTTCTGTGAGGTCTAGGGAAACTATAGAATTTGAGCTTTGTTGTAAAATTATATGTTATAAAAAAGTGCTAAAATATTCAGATTCGGCTCTTGAAAATAGTGTCAGGATAGGACCTGCAGGTGCAGCCAACCTAGTAGGGTTGGGTATATGCAGGCCTTTTTCATGTTGTTTTTTATGTTTTAGCATCTAGTCATAGGACACTGCCCCTCTTGAAATCACTAAAATTTTGGTAAAAACAGCCTTTTTATCAGAAAAACACAAGAAAAAGTGCTCTTTTTTGGCCACCAACAGACGCTACCCTGCCTTTCTAAAATATGACCTGGTTTGGTTGTAGTTGTGTATCAGATTGGCTAGGATGGGTTAGGGTTAGGGTTGGAGCTTGAAACAAGCACTTTTTGTGATTTTCTTTTAATATATACCGTGAAGTCGGGGTAACTTGCATCAGTGGAGGCTAACATGCATAGCCCTCAAATGAATGACCAGTCTGGTCATTAAAATACAAAGTTAAATCAAAACAAAAGTGGTAGAGTAGAGCTGCGAGCGGAGCTGCATAGTTGATTTGTTTTGAAATTTTGCTGCTTTAATTGGTCAGTCTGATGGCTATGCAAGTTACCCTCCACTGATGCAAGTTACCGGGCTTCACGGTATAGTCTGGTTTGTAGTTTGTACAATATAATAAACAGCTGTCAGAAACAGTCTCTTGGCATGAATTCGTGGCGCAGTCAGTTAGTGGACAAAAACGTCATATAGAACAAAAGAAAATAGCAAAAGAACAAAGGAATTACCCATAGCCACCATTTTGCAACCATGCTCATGTGATTGGAATCACGATTTTACGGAAATGGGAATCCTCATATTGAATAAAGCATCTTCTGAAAATTTCATTCGACTTGCCCATAAATGCGAAAATAAAAAATGAAGAAGCTTTGTTTTCTGATCGTCTTTTTAATCTGTCATGAAGTGTTATAAAATTCCTTATAGAGAGACACATTCTCCTACAAAAAGACTTTTAAAAAATGACTTAGAAAAAAAGTTGTTAAAAAGTATGCCATTTTATCTTAACAATTTCGTAAATTATGTCACAACCAAGGAGTGCTGACTTTTAATTTTATTTAGAAAGTCGTTATTGTGAACTTTGAACATGCTTAAAATTGAGGTACTTCCACTAACTGGCAGTGGTTAAAGTGTTGGGTTTTCCTTTAGGAATTTAAACTCTTACAAAATCACTAAGATAGATAAAACTTACACTAAACTACTTACTCAAATCCTTTTGCTAGTTTTTGAATAAATTCTCACACTTTTCCACACTAATCTACCATGCAAGCTAATCAACTCAAATCTGTCTGCTTAAAATTTAAGATTTCGGCATTAAGATCATTTTATATTTTAGCTTTTTTATATTTACATACATTTATTTATTTATATTAGATTTTAAATAAACAAACTTTTATACATAACTATTAAAGTTATATTTTAATATATTTATTGCTGACAGCACATTTAAAATATTTTCATTTTTGTAATTTTTACGTAGAATTTGCGAGATTAGGCTTAATTGTCTTATGCAAATACATAACTAGAACTAGAACTAACTATTCACACAAAAATTACGGGAAACGCATGTTTGGACTTTGTACCCTATGCTGCACTCAAGCACTTAAGCCAAAGTCCCGCCTTTGCGGGACAAAAATCAGTTTTTTGAAGTTTGCAAAAAAACGCCACATAGAAGATCTTTCAAATTCAGTATGTGAATAGAGCAGTAAAAAATACAACTTTTCTATTTTTCCTTTTTTTTTTGCAAAAGTTCTAGGAATGAAAATAAAGGGATAATGATAATTGAATACTATCCATTGATGACCCGCGGCACTATCGTAAAGCTAGAATCGCTTCGCTGACTCTTCGCTTGAGAAAATGATTGACAGATTGAAGTTTTTCACCCGCACAGGAGTTCGCGGAGCGTCCTCGGCTCAATCCTCGGACCGCGCTAAAAATGGTAGACTGAGCTATGATAGATCATTTCGATGGAAGTTGTTGGAATGTTTACAAGGCTCTTGACAGAAAATCGTTTGTTTTATTGTCAATGATGACAGTGCAGTTATTAATTTTGTTAGATCTGACAAATTGATGTTTGTAAGTGCACTTTATAGTTTTGATTCCCATTGAAGAATCATATTCTGGTTTTCATGTTATTAGATGCTGGTTTAGAGCTTTAGGGCTACACTGCCTGATCATCAGAACTCTGCATTTAGTATGTTCAAATCTCACCAGTGGTGATCTTTCAGAAAATCATTCAATCAGTTGAGAAACATAGAAAATAACTCATAAGGTCCTAAAAAGTCAGAAAAACCATAAACTGGAGTTTAAAAAGTACGAAATAAGTCCAGATGTGTCTTTCCCAATTGTTAAGAAGCCACAACCGGTCCAAACACACCTCAAGTTTGCTTCAGTTTTGGGACTTTAGCAGATTCCAGATGGGCAACCATGCCAGGGTCATTCTTAGCCATTAGCACTACAAACACCAATTTGAGGTTCAGGTTTTTTACCCCTACCAGCTTTCTAGAATGGCAAGCTAACAAAAAAAATTTACCTCAACTACCTCAGTAAATAGACCTTTAGGAGCCCGCATTAAACACAAATCACTACAGTATAGCAAACATTACCTGCATTCAGCCAGTGCAAACAAGATAGATTATTTTGTTTCTAGGCAATAGCTGTCTTGTCAGGTCTTGTATTTGTAAAAGACAAATCAATCAGATGACTTATCATTATCAAATTTATATATGATCAGGTCTAATTTCAGCATCCCTTGTCTAATTTCAACAACCTTCTTTACAGCAACTTCAATAAAAGCCCCCCTTAAAACAAACACCCCCTTTGAATAAAAGCCTTCTCTCTAGGAGGGCGTTTATTTGAAACAAGTAGCTGGAAAAAAGTGTAGTATATAATTATGAAGGAAAACTTATGACGATTTATGACTGTCATTTATATTGACTGTTTCTACACCTCAAATCTACATATTTGTACTCAAGCCAAAATGGAAAAGACAGAGGTTCCCATCATTCACTTTACTGAAGTGACCTAGGTTATAAATTATTTAATAAACACCCCCTTGAATAAATGCCCCTCCTAAAACCAAAAAAAAGTTTTTTTTAAATCTCTCAGTATTCATCCAATTATTCGGAAAACCTGATTTTTAGCTTTTATTAAGTGATCCAAAATCCCTTGTCTAAAATTTCCCTTACCATACTACTACCTGCTACTACTCATATCTTGTTTTACTTTTAAAATTTCTAAACCTGGCAACTTATTTTTGGCAAGTGAATTGTTTATTTTTGCACTTTTTAAGAAAGAAAGTGATTTTTAGGTCACAAAAATTTTTTTTTGACATTTTTGGGGACTGGGGACAAACTTTTGCCTAATCAAGGCTAACACTTTGAGGCAGCCTGGAGACTTCAATAATTTTCTGATTTGACTGAAATTTGGCACGCTTGGTCTTAGGTGAATATCTGGAAGTATTTTTGGACAAGTTTTTGCCAAAATGAGGCTAAATCTTTGGGGCAGGCTGGAGACTTCAAAAATGGTCTGATCTGGCTGAAATCTCACGCACTTGTTCCTTGGGTGAATATCCGGAGGTGTTTTTGATTTTTGAGGCCTTGGCAATAATTTTTTGTTTTTATTGCTAAAATTGGGCCTGAGTAATTTGAAGCATCTGAGTTGAGCTCAGTGTGTTGTGCGAATTCGACTATGACTATGTACATTGTTTGTTTGATAAAAAATTTCTGTACTGAGACCTCTGCGATGAAGTGTGATTTAGAAATAGCAATACTTCTCTCATCATCTCCTTTCTCTCACATCTATTCCATTGCAGCTCAGTCAGTTTGAAAAAATCTCAAATCAGGAAAGGCAATAACAACACTCCCTTTTTGAAATTAGCCATAGATACTGTGTACAGACTAGGTCAGCCCAACTTACTCCAAGTTTGAAAAATTTAAAAAAACCCCAATGATGTTATGAAAAGTAAAATATTGAATAACTTCAAGCTTTGGTGATGGTGGGTGTGGTATTTGACTGAATTTTGTTTAAGAATGGTTAGAATAAGCTTACTTGGTTTAACTTACTGACATTTTTTGGACCTACCTCCGGGTACCCCGATGAAGGACCTTATAAATTAACCCATGTCCGTTCGTTCGTTCGTCCATCTGTTACCAGCTTTTCTCAGGATTGGCTCATTAGTTTTTTTTGATTTTTGGCACAATGATGCAAAATGGCTATGCCCAAAATGTGACGGAGCCCGATTTTTGAGGAAAAACATTTTTTTCCGGCCGAAAATGCCGGAAATCGCTGTTTTCCTGGATTTTCATTGGATTTTTTTCTTATAATTGGTTGTTTTTCAGTCAAAAACATTATTAATAGCAATGCGATTTTTGAATCTGGAACTATTCAAAAAAGCCAGAACAACCTATTTTCGCTGGAAAGACAGTATTTCTTGAATTTCTCGAGCTGTACTTTATATTTTTTTATGAAATTTTGTGCACTGATGAAAGATGAACCTGAACTTTCTATTTCTATTTTCCCTACTCCCCTTCCCTCTTCCCCCATCAACAATCAATGATAAAATTTAATGTGTTGTATGCATTTTTGCAAAACGCTTTATCGTCTGACTGATTGTTTTCATTTTTCTCCTTATTGCCTTATTATCTAGCTTTCATCATCAGGTAGGTCCATTCAGCATGTTGCTTGTTGAGGTCTATTACCCTGTGAAATCTCTATGGCTGACTCAAAAAATATGAAGAGCTATTCCAAAAAGTTGATTTTGAGCATTTTTTACAATGTCACACTATTTTTGATCAAAAGGAGATTTCTTTTTTTACAAAATCAAGAAATAGATTCAAAAATGATAGAAATCACTAATGTTAGTGAAAGCTACTAAAAGAATTGTGTGTCTGGGTGTCACCTTGTTGGTATTTTAGTAGTTCATGATGCTAAAAGGATTTTGGAGAATTGTGATTATATTTCATCATGTCACGAAACTTCATATCTTAGATTTTAGTCCCCTGCTTTTAGTATCCACCAGATGAGGTTATGTTTTTACTGGTTTGTGACATTTCTTTCAAAGATTTAGAATAGAAGTCACATTGTAATGACTTAGTGGCCCTTTGTATGAACAATGCCTTAGCTACCTAAACAGGGGGGGGTGAAGCAGTTAGTACAAGACATCATGCCGGTTAGTACCGTGGTGGTGTGCCATATGAATTGGATAAAATCACTTAGTACTCAGATGTACTAACTGCAAAAAAGGGTGGTCCCCTGCTAAAAATTTGCCAAATTTTGGTACTAACTGTGTAAAAAATAGGATTTTGTGAGAAAATTTTAAAAAAAAGACCGTATTTTACCAAAAAAATTTTTTGGGAAGTAGATTTTTTTTTCTCAAATTTTCGAAATTTTTTTTATAAATCTTAAAAACAATATGCTGGTTGCAATAGAAATTTGATTTTCTAAAATGTTGTTATTTCCTATTGAAAGCTATGGAAAATTGAATCATTTTTAAGATATTAAATTTTATTTTCTTTGATTTTATTGAATTTATGAAGGTCAAAAGCCTTTTTCAAGGCTAAATTCAGTTAGTACTAACTGTACTATGTGTACCAAGGTGGTGGTGTTACTAACTTCTTCCGAGAAAGCAGTTAGTAGGCATGATGTCTTGTACTAACTGCTTCACCCCCCCCTGACCTAAAAGGTCTTGAATTTGTCATTCCATTGCCGTCCATTTAGAAAATGTTGCAGAACTGAAAACTAGTTAAAAGACTTTTATAAAGTATAAATATTTTTAAAGGTCACTTTTTGATTACACAAAAGGTTTTCTTCCTTGCTGTCATCCTTCAATTTCCACTTTAATGTTCAAATCTGTTCAAAATAATCATGTTTAATTTGCAATCAGATGTCAGTTGTATTAACTTAAGTCGGTAATTATTCTTGTGATTGAGGGTTATCAAAGAGCACTTTTGATTTTTCTGATTAACTTTTTGACATACACTTGCAGATCTGTAATCCTGTAATCCTGTAATAGAGGTCAAGATCCTTATTTGTTTAGAAAGACGGAATAACTTTTATTCTGTTTTTGTTTCTTACTTATAAAGAGATATTTTTAAAGAGCTTTGAATGACAAACAGTCAAATAGTGGGTTCCTTTTGTTCAATACGACTTGAAAAATTAGCTACTCAGAAAATTAATACTACATCCTTCTTAGCAGCCTGTCTGTCTTACTTCTTTGTACTTTGTATTGTGATTGAGAAAAAGAAAATCTACTATCTAAAATCTATATCTTGATTTTTAGATTTTTTTTTGTAATAAGTTATGGTTTGTTTGATCTCAACCAGCTTGTTGACCTGTTTCATATTTTCTGGTTGAAAATTAAAAGTTTGGAAATCTCTACTGTAAAGAGAAAAATTTTGCTTTGTTTGATTTTTATTTCTATTTACAAAGTTTTGTTGTTCACAAGTCGGATGCTAAAAGACAACACATTTTCTCAAGAAGTTGCCAAGATTTTTCAAAGTTATTTGTAATTTGAGCTAATCACTGGGGAAATGAATATGTCTCAAAACAAAAAATATTTTATTAATGTTGTCTGTGTTTAAGAGTTTTTAGAACTGATTTCTAACATAAATCTTGTTTGGGTGATGAGTTTTTTATCATTTACAGTTTGGTAATTTTGTTCAATATTGTATCAAGAGTTTATTATTCCTATATTGCATTTCTTTTCACTTTAGGGCTTTGAAAGCCTAATAAACTCAAACACAAAAAACAACAAAAAATTTGGACTTTATTCTCTGGAGTACCAACACAAAGTTCTAATTGGTGAACGTTTTTCAAGCAAAGCAGCAAACATGGAGGCTGCGCATATGAAATCAGTAGATGAACTGAAGAAATTTTTCAAAGTTGACGATACAGAAGGTCTCAGCAAAGAAGCAGTTGAAGAGGCCTTAGAAAAATATGGACCAAATGGTAATTAATCTTCTCCTCTTTGACTTATAAAATCTTTTTGACCCCTTTTTGAATGTTAAATCTTTAAAGAGCTTTCTTCCTCTTCACCTTTAACTTAATCTTTTTCATCGGTAGACAGAAAATCCATCCATAGTTTTTCATAATGTAAGAATTTCTCCACAGTAAGAAGCTTTGAAAGAATATTTTAGATTCTTTTTAAGAATCAAAGACTAAGTTTGTTTATTTTTTGCATTCTGACCAGATTTATTATGGGTTGTGGCAGTACTAGTTCTACTTCAATTAATAGTTAAAAAATTTGTAATGTTTTATTGTTTTCCTCTTTTCTTAGAATTACCTGCTGAAGAAGGCAAATCATTATTGACTTTAGTTCTGGAGCAATTTGAAGATTTGCTTGTTAGAATTTTATTAGTAGCTGCTATTATTTCTTTTGTAAGTGCGTTACATTTACTCTTCGTTATCACCTTACTCTTCCGATTATGTCTTATTTTGCATTTCAATTTGTCAGCCCAGATTGTAAACTTACCAATCAATACCAAACTCAAGACACCATGATTTCTGGCAGCTTAGATTTATTATTTTAATAAGCTCTGATAAATGTTTTCTTATTTTTTTAAATACTCAAGATCATTTCAAATTATTCTTTTCTTCCAATTTTTTTTTAGGTCTTAGCATTTTTTGAAGATGGTGAAGACCAATTGACAGCATTCGTAGAGCCATTTGTTATTCTTTTAATTCTCATATTAAATGCTATCATGGGTGTCTGGCAAGAGAGGAATGCAGAATCTGCCATTGAAGCTCTAAAAGAATATGAACCAGAGATTGCCAAAGTTCTTCGCAAAGGCAAAGCTGGTGTTCAGAGAATCAAAGCCAAAATTTTAGTTCCTGGGGATATTGTTGAAGTATCAGGTAGATAGACAAAAAAATGTCTTTTATGTTTGTTGATTCTTTGTTGTTTTTCAATACATTTAAAACCACAGGATTTTCTTATTACAGGAAAAGATCCCTCTGTGGTTTGTTGAAACTGCTCATGATAGTTTCTTCAACTTTGATGAGAATTATTTTTACATGCTATTTTAAGTTATTCAAGAAGTTTGTCACTTGTCATACTAAACTTCCTGACCATAATAGTAAAAAGACCTTTTTTAATCAAGATGCATGAAAGGGATCTTCAATAACATTTTATTCATTAGAATCATTTGGTTTCTGCAAGATGCTGTAAGTCTGCCTCATTTTGGATTTAGTTTAAACAACTGCTTTTTGCTGCTTCTATTGACTACGCTCTACTAAAAAGTTCACCATTATACATTTCAGTTGGAGATAAAGTTCCTGCTGATATCCGTGTCACCACCATCAAGTCAACTGTGTTGAGAATTGATCAATCTATTTTAACTGGTAAGCTGCTGTTCTTGAATTTGTATCTAATCATAAAACAAGGCTTTGTCTGTAACTGTTTATACCCACGTTGTTTACCTGGTTAAATGTATTGTTGCAAAAATTTTTAATTGGTTGATTTTAATACAATACACTTGTCATACTTTGGTAATTAAAAAAATGATTGGATTTTTTAAGGCAGACCCCTTGAAAATTAGATGCCTTTATCATGTAATAATGACAGAGATAAAAAAGGTGTTTTGAATAATTTCTAAAAATAATAAAACCATGGGCAAAAGATGGACAAATTAAAATCTTTAGCTAGATTATACATTAAACAAAGCACATTCAAAACTCAATCATAAGCATTTCTACTCTTCTAAGGTTTAGTATGTTCATGATATGAATCTTTAGCCCTCTTGAGAAACAAACTGTTCCAAATGCCTAAAATGATCAACATAATCTATCACAATCTCTTGCTCCTTTTCAAGGTGAGAGTGTCAGTGTTTTGAAGCACACAGACACTATCGAGGATGATCGTGCCACAAACCAAGACAAGAAGAACTTATTGTTTTCTGGTACAAACGTAGCTACAGGAAAGGCTCTTGGTATTGTTGTCGGCACTGGAGTCAATACTGAAATTGGTAAGAAGTGTTCAAAGTTATTTTGTCTCAGACAGATTTGGGTGTAGCTCAGTGTAATAAACAACAATGCCTTTCTGTCTCAAAGCTCGATACAATTTTAAAAAATTGTCAAAATATTCATGATTTGCGTGCACAGTCATATTCTGACATTGAAAAAAAATTGTTTAGAAACAATGATCTAATAATTTTTATAATACAGCCTTTACTTTCCAATTCAGGAAAAATCCGTAACAAAATTGCTGAGAGCGATGATGAAAAGACACCTCTCCAAGAGAAATTGGATGAGTTTGGTGAACAACTATCAAAAGTCATCACTGTCATTTGTATTGCTGTCTGGGCTATTAATATTGGACATTTCAATGATCCAGTTCATGGAGGCTCTTGGGTCAAGGTAAGATCATGAAATTTAATTTTTTTCGCCAGTGTCTTCTTGTTTTCAAGATTAGTAAATGACATAAAAAATTTTCCGAAATTTATATGATTAATAAAGGTTCCCATTTTATAAATACTTTCGCTTAGCGTAATTTTTGAGTATCTCCTTCTTACTTATGTTATTTCCCTGGTTTTCCTGAAAAAATAATTGCTTTGATTTCATTTTGCAGGGAGCAATTTATTACTTCAAAATTGCTGTCGCTTTGGCCGTTGCAGCTATCCCAGAAGGTCTCCCAGCTGTAATCACAACATGTTTAGCATTAGGTAAGAAAGTTTGTTAAGAGATTCAATTCTTTGCTATTATTTTCGCTACGCCATACCCATAACGATCTCTATAAGCATAATGTTTAAATACTCGTATTAATTCATTTTTAAATGTCTTAAATAAATCCTAGCTGAGACTTGACTTTGTATGTTTGGTTTTAGTTTTTTTGTTTCAATCTATACGTCTTAGCATTTTGCGATTTCGATAGGGAAATTGTGAAACCTCAATTAATTTTATTAAATTTCAGGTACAAGAAGAATGGCCAAGAAGAATGCTATTGTCCGATCTCTGCCATCCGTGGAAACCCTTGGATGCACATCAGTCATCTGCTCAGATAAAACTGGAACACTCACCACCAACCAAATGTCTGTCAACAAGGTACCCCATTTCTTCAGCCAGTACATTTTCAGCCAGTTTGTTAAGAGCTGTTTCAACCAAAACTAAACATATAAAATGAATAGTCTTTTCTTATCATTGTACGCCAAATAGGGAAAGTATGTGATGAAAAACAAAACTTAATGTCATAATGATGAATGTTTTAATTTCTGAGGCTTTCAATTTCCCACTTCAAGATATAGGAAATATTCTTATTCACTTTCAAATAAAAAACATCATTAATCCATGTCATGACTGTGGATTTGTTCATCCAACCTCTATGATTTTCCAGTTACCACTGGCGAGATAGCTCTAGACTACTGTTGAGAGTTTTCTTCTTCTTTTTTCCACGTCTGATTCATTTGCAGATCTTATTGGTGAACACTGCTAGAGTTTTAATCCAACTTCTATGATTTTCCAGTTACCACTGTCGAGAGTTTTCATTTTTGAGTAGTTATTTTTCACGTTTGATTCATTCACAGATCTTATTGGTGAACACTGCTGCATCAAATGATATGACTTTCACGCAATTTGATATCACTGGATCTACCTATGAGCCCACTGGTGAAGTGTAAGTCATTTCCACTGAGCTTTATATAGACCCGTCTTAGAAGGCAACTTCCCAATCCAGGCTAGTCAAAATCTTTGAACATAGTTTTTTTAAAGTTTTACCCTAGTGGTAGCACTATTCAATTGCGACGTAGATGCATCGGGGGCGCTAGTTGTACTTTTCCTTTAATACACCTATCAACCCTTAGTGGCGCAATGAGACTGGTAACGAAAATACAAGAAGAATTCTTCTTCGACGATTGTATCTAAAACGCAAGTGTAGGAACGCTATTGTGAAAAACATAAAACACCCTTTCATTGAAGTGATAAAAGCAAAGTCATTTTATAGTTAAACCTTCTTTCGAATGCTAAAAATAGTTTGCACTCAATCGTAGAGACTAGAAAAAATGCCTCGATTTTTGGTGGGAGTTTGCTTGGTTTGATTCAGTTTGATTTAGTTGTGGCCTTAAAGGGGATCTAATGTCAGAAAATTCATGTACCTCATTTTTTTACATAGGAAAGCTCTGATAGAAACAAAAATATTGAAAAAAGAACGAACTTAAAATCTTTTAAATTCATTAAGTTATTGATACTTGAATTTTCCCTTTCTTTGAGAAAAAGAGGATTTTGTGACGTCATGGTTGCACTTTAGTTTCATAAATCAGTCGTTGAACAGGCATATTTTTAGAAACAGCGTCTTGTAATGGCTTCAAAAAAAGCTTTTGTTGGATAAAAAAGATATCTTTGTAATCGCACTTTAAAGAACAAACTTTTTGATAGGTATTCCAAAGTATCCCATCTATCCTGCCGAATTTTAGATGCAATGAATAAATCATAATAAAGCCTTATTGAAATTTCTACGATCGAAGCCTTAAAAATAGAGGGATAATCCTGTTAATCAACACAGATGTGTGCTAGCTTCTAAAACAAAACGCCAACTATGACGTCACACGTACAAATCTTTAAAGGGATATTATAACACATTGACTGAAGATCTTTTGATGTAACATAGCTCTTTCGAAAGCTCTCGTTATAAATTTTTTAAAACTTTCCAAAAAAGTGTAATGAAGGATTTGACGTTAGATCCCCTTTAAAATGCCATGCGCCAAGAACAAATCTTCCTTGTAAATTTATTAACAACCCCCTATAGTATAAAGCCGACCGCGCCGCTAAGGGTTGATAGGTGTATACTTTTGATGATATAACGCCGTTTTTATTTATTTTTAACATTGCAATGGCTTCTTTGGTACCCACCACTTAAAAAAATTCAAATCAAAGATGGTAGATAAAGCTTTACCCAGTGTTTAAAAAGTTTTCATCAAATCATATTACTAAAATACCCGTAAGATGAATTCTTCAACTACGACATTGTACTGTGCGCTACAGAAAAGAAATTTAAATATATTCCCGAGTGTTATTGTTGTAATGATCAAAAAGCCTTTGATGAAAAACTAAAGCTTAATATTTTAATGAATTTTTTAATTTCTGAGGCTTTTACCCAGCTTTGTTGCAACTTTGATTAGTTTACTAAATGTTTGCATAGTGCGGAAAGGGGACTGATCCCCCCTTCTTAAATGACCCCCCCCCCTTCTTAAATGATCCCCCCTTCTTGGCATCCCCCCCAACCTTTAAAAAATGCCTATCCCCCAAGGGTTTCGGGCTAAATTTTTTATGGTAAAAAGGGAAGGGAAACAGTAAAGAAAAATTAAGTCTGGCAAATATAATACCACTTTTTAGTGAAAATAAAGAACTTCCTTTCATGCAGACCAAATTTCATAACAGTGCTGGAAAATAATCTACAATATATGTAAGCCCCCCTTCTTAAACGATCCCCCTCCTTGCTATCCCCCCTTTTTAGTGAAAATTTCTGACCCCCCCCCCCTTCTTGACTTTTTTGGAAGGTGTCACCCCCCCCCCCCCTTAAGAAAGGGGGGGGTCCGAACTATGGTTTGTTATTTCGTTTGGGAAAATATGCTTTTCTATTATGTCCCTTTAAATTTGATTTTTTCGGAGAAGAAAGTCTTTGATGAAAAACAAAGCTTAATGTTTAATGATGAATATTTTAATTTCTGAGGCTTTCAATTTTCCCCATGTATAAAAGTTTGAATATTAAACAACAGATATAACCTACGGATCTGGTCAATGACAAGCATAATGTCTTAGTACTTAATGCTGAAATTTTAATTTCTGAGGCAAATGAAGTATTTCACACATTTGTGTGTCGTGTTTTTATCTAAATACGAATGAAGAATGTTTCAGAGCAGTACCTCTTTGACTTGAGCCCTCGAGCTCTTTCTCTTTGAACTTCTAAGAACACATGCCTTACATAGAATGCACCCCCCCCTGAGCTTAGGTGAAGGTGGGGGCTATGTTTCTAGAATTTAACTGGGGGCTATTTTCCTTAGCCCCCCCCCCCCGGAAAAAGCTGGGGGCTGGACCCCTCTGCACACTATGCCTTAATACCCCTATATGTCTGAGACTGAAGTGGCTAAGGCAATTGGTTTTCCATAACTAGAAATAGTTTTAGTTCCGGAAAGCTCAAGTTGTCATAGAGGCAAAATAGCGTAATTTTCTTAGGGGATTACCAGCTACGCAGGTTTGAGCTTCTCTATTGCCCAGAGTTTTTGGACTTGGATTGCTAGTACAGAATCAATTTAACTTGAACTATTTTATCCCACAGAACTGTCGATGGTCAAAAAGTCAATTTAGATGATTATGCAGCATTGAGCGAGTTGAACTTGATCTGTTCCATGTGTAATGATTCTGGTATTGATTACAACGAAGTCAAACACATCTACGAGAAAGTTGGTGAACCGACCGAAGTTGCTCTCATCGTTTTGGTGGAGAAGCTGAATGTAACTGGATTGAACTTGAGCCAATTCACCAAAGCTGAACGCGCTCATTGTTGCAATGATGCTATCAGAGAAGGATACCAAAAGGTATGAAAGTTAATATTTTCTTCCGTTTAGTTTTGTAATACAAGCATATATGTCTTTGCTGAAAACCTTTTTACTGAGGCTTCTCGCGAATTCCATTCTTTCCTCATCCTCAAAATTTGGTTGATTCCGTTTACATTTAGCTTTCTCTCAACTGGCCGATGATGTTTTTACAAGCATATGTCTTATTTTTATGCTGAAAACCTTATTACTGAGGCTCCTCACGAATTTCATTCTTTCTATATCCTCTATATCCTCTAAAAAAAATTAATTCCGTATACATTTTTCATTCTCTAAACTAGCCAATGATGTTTTTACAAGCATATGTCTTAATTTTATGCTGAAAACCTTTCTACTGAGGCTTCTCGCGAGTTCCATACTTTCTATATCCTCAAAATTTGGTTGATTCATTGTACATTTTGCATTCTCCCAACTGGCCGATGATGTTTTTACAAGCATATGTCTTAATTTTATGCTGAAAACCTTTTAACTAAGGCTTCTCGTGAGTTTCATTCTTTCTATATCCTCAAAATTTGGTTGATTCATTGTACATTTTGCATTCTCCCAACTGGCCGATGATGTTTTTACAAGCATATGTCTTAATTGTTATGCTGAAAACCTTTTTACTGAGGCTTCTCGCGAATTTCATTCTATCTTTGTCCTTTCCACAAAATTTGGTTGATTTTGTATACATCTTGCATTCTCCCAACTGGCCGATGATGTTTTTACAAGCATATGTCTTAATTTTTATGCTGAAAACCTTTTTACTGAGGCTTCTCGCGAATTTCATTCTTTCTACATCCTCAAAATTTGGTTGATTCATTGTACATTTTGCATTCTCTAAACTAGCCGATGATGTTTTTACAAGCATATATCTTATTTTTATGCTGAAAACCTTTTTACTGAGCCTTCTCGCGAATTTCATTCTATCTTTGTCCTTTCCACAAAATTTGGTTGATTTTGTATACATCTTGCATTCTCCCAACTGGCCGATGATGTTTTTACAAGCATATGTCATGATTTTTATGCTGAAAACCTTTTTACTGAGGCTTCTCGCGAATTTCATTCTATCTTTGTCCTTTCCACAAAATTTGGTTGATTTTGTATACATCTTGCATTCTCCCAACTGGCCGATGATGTTTTTACAAGCATGTGTCTTAATTTTATGCTGAAAACCTTTCTACTGAGGTTTCTCGCGAGTTTCATTCTTTCTATATCCTCAAAATTTGGTTGATTCATTGTACATTTTGCATTCTCCCAACTGGCCGATGATGTTTTTACAAGCATATGTCTTAATTTTATGCTGAAAACTTTTTAACTGAGGCTTCTCGCGAGTTTCATTCTTTCTATATCCTCAAAATTTGGTTGATTCATTGTACATTTTGCATTCTCCCAACTGGCCGATGATGTTTTTACAAGCATATGTCATAATTTTTATGCTGAAAACCTTTTTACTGAGGCTTCTCGCGAATTTCATTCTATCTTTGTCCTTTCCACAAAATTTGGTTGATTTTGTATACATCTTGCATTCTCCCAACTGGCCGATGATGTTTTTACAAGCATATGTCTTAATTTTTATGCTGAAAACCTTTTTACTGAGGCTTCTCGCGAATTTCATTCTATCTTTGTCCTTTCCACAAAATTTGGTTGATTTTGTATACATCTTGCATTCTCCCAACTGGCCGATGATGTTTTTACAAGCATGTGTCTTAATTTTTATGCTGAAAACCTTTTTACTGAGGCTTCTCGCGAATTTCATTCTTTCTACATCCTCAAAATTTGGTTGATTCATTGTACATTTGCATTCTCTAAACTAGCCGATGATGTTTTTACAAGCATATATCTTTTTTATGCTGAAAACCTTTTTACTGAGCCTTCTCGCGAATTTCATTCTATCTTTGTCCTTTCCACAAAATTTGGTTGATTTTGTATACATCTTGCATTCTCCCAACTGGCCGATGATGTTTTTACAAGCATATGTCATGATTTTTATGCTGAAAACCTTTTTACTGAGGCTTCTCGCGAATTTCATTCTATCTTTGTCCTTTCCACAAAATTTGGTTGATTTTGTATACATCTTGCATTCTCCCAACTGGCCGATGATGTTTTTACAAGCATGTGTCTTAATTTTATGCTGAAAACCTTTCTACTGAGGTTTCTCGCGAGTTTCATTCTTTCTATATCCTCAAAATTTGGTTGATTCATTGTACATTTTGCATTCTCCCAACTGGCCGATGATGTTTTTACAAGCATATGTCTTGATTTTATGCTGAAAACTTTTTAACTGAGGCTTCTCGCGAGTTTCATTCTTTCTATATCCTCAAAATTTGGTTGATTCATTGTACATTTTGCATTCTCCCAACTGGCCGATGATGTTTTTACAAGCATATGTCATAATTTTTATGCTGAAAACCTTTTTACTGAGGCTTCTCGCGAATTTCATTCTATCTTTGTCCTTTTCCAAAAATTTGGTTGATTTTGTATACATCTTGCATTCTCCCAACTGGCCGATCCGATGATGTTTTACAAGCAGTGTCTTAATTTTATGCTGAAAACCTTTCTACTGAGGTTTCTCGTGAGTTTCATTCTTTCTATATCCTCAAAATTTGGTTGATTCATTGTACATTTTGCATTCTCCCAACTGGCCGATGATGTTTTTACAAGCATATGTCTTGATTTTATGCTGAAAACTTTTTAACTGAGGCTTCTCGCGAGGTTTCATTCTTCTATATCCTCAAAATTTGGTTGATTCATTGTACATTTTGCATTCTCCCAACTGGCCGATCGATGATGTTTTTACAAGCATATGTCATAATTTTTATGCTGAAAACCTTTTTACTGAGGCTTCTCGCGAATTTCATTCTATCTTTGTCCTTTCCACAAAATTTGGTTGATTTTGTATACATCTTGCATTCTCCCAACTGGCCGATGATGTTTTTACAAGCATATGTCATGATTTTTATGCTGAAAAACCTTTTTACTGAGGCTTCTCTCGCGAATTTCATTCTATCTTTGTCCTTTCCACAAAATTTGGTTGATTTTGTATACATCTTGCATTCTCCCAACTGGCCGATGATGTTTTTACAAGCATGTGTCTTAATTTTATGCTGAAAACCTTTCTACTGAGGTTTCTCGCGAGTTTCATTCTTTCTATATCCTCAAAATTTGGTTGATTCATTGTACATTTTGCATTCTCCCAACTGGCCGATGATGTTTTTACAAGCATATGTCTTAATTTTATGCTGAAAACTTTTTAACTGAGGCTTCTCGCGAGTTTCATTCTTTCTATATCCTCAAAATTTGGTTGATTCATTGTACATTTTGCATTCTCCCAAACTGGCCGATGATGTTTTTACAAGCATATGTCATTAATTTTTATGCTGGAAAACCTTTTTACTGAGGCTTCTCGCGAATTTCATTTCTATCTTTGTCCTTTCCACAAAATTTGGTTGATTTTGTATACATCTTGCATTCTCCCAACTGGCCGATGATGTTTTTACAAGCATATGTCTTAATTTTTATGCTGAAAACCTTTTTACTGAGGCTTCTCGCGAATTTCATTCTATCTTTGTCCTTTCCACAAAATTTGGTTGATTTTGTATACATCTTGCATTCTCCCAACTGGCCGATGATGTTTTTACAAGCATATGTCTTAATTTTTATGCTGAAAACCTTTTTACTGAGGCTTCTCGCGAATTTCATTCTTTCTACATCCTCAAAATTTGGTTGATTCATTGTACATTTTGCATTCTCTAAACTAGCCGATGATGTTTTTACAAGCATATATCTTATTTTTATGCTGAAAACCTTTTTACTGAGCCTTCTCGCGAATTTCATTCTATCTTTGTCCTTTCCACAAAATTTGGTTGATTTTGTATACATCTTGCATTCTCCCAACTGGCCGATGATGTTTTTACAAGCATATGTCATGATTTTTATGCTGAAAACCTTTTTACTGAGGCTTCTCGCGAATTTCATTCTATCTTTGTCCTTTCCACAAAATTTGGTTGATTTTGTATACATCTTGCATTCTCCCAACTGGCCGATGATGTTTTTACAAGCATGTGTCTTAATTTTATGCTGAAAACCTTTCTACTGAGGTTTCTCGCGAGTTTCATTCTTTCTATATCCTCAAAAATTTGGTTGATTCATTGTACATTTTGCCATTCTCCCAACTGGGCCGATGATGTTTTACAAGCATATGTCTTGATTTTTATGCTGAAAACTTTTTAACTGAGGCTTCTCGCGAGTTTCATTCTTTCTATATCCTCAAAATTTGGTTGATTCATTGTACATTTTGCATTCTCCCAACTGGCCGATGATGTTTTTACAAGCATATGTCATAATTTTTATGCTGAAAACCTTTTTACTGAGGCTTCTCGCGAATTTCATTCTATCTTTGTCCTTTCCACAAAATTTGGTTGATTTTGTATACATCTTGCATTCTCCCAACTGGCCGATGATGTTTTTACAAGCATATGTCTTAATTTTTATGCTGAAAACCTTTCTACTGAGGCTTCTCGCGAGTTTCATTCTTTCTATATCCTCAAAATTTGGTTGATTCATTGTACATTTTGCATTCTCCCAACTGGCCGATGATGTTTTTACAAGCATATGTCATAATTTTTATGCTGAAAACCTTTTTACTGAGACTTCTCGCGAATTTCATTCTAGCTTTGTCCTTTCCACAAAATTTGTTTGATTTTGTATACATTTTGCATCCTCTCAACTAGCCGATGATGTTTTTACAAGCATATGTCTTATTTTTATGCTGAAACCTTTTTACTGAGGCTTCTCGCGAATTTCGTTCTATCTTTGTCCTAAAAATTTGTTCAATTCCGTATACATTTTGTATTCTTTAAACTGGCCGATGATGTTTTTACAAGCATATGTCTTAATTTTATGCTGAAAATCTTTTAACTGAGGCTTCTCGCGAGTTTCATTCTTTCTATATCCTCAAAATTTGGTTGATTCATTGTACATTTTGCATTCTCCCAACTGGCCGATGATGTTTTTACAAGCATATATCTTATTTTTATGCTGAAAACCTTTTTACTGAGCCTTCTCGCGAATTTCATTCTATCTTTGTCCTTTCCACAAAATTTGGTTGATTTTGTATACATCTTGCATTCTCCCAACTGGCCGATGATGTTTTTACAAGCATATGTCTTACTTTTTATGCTGAAAACCTTTTTACTGAGGCTTCTCGCGAATTTCATTCTTTCTATATCCTCAAAATTTGGTTGATTCATTGTACATTTTGCATTCTCTAAACTAGCCGATGATGTTTTTACAAGCATATATCTTATTTTTATGCTGAAAACTATTTTACTGAGGCTTCTCGCGAATTTCATTCTATTTTTGTCCTTTCCACAAAATTTGGTTGATTTTGTATACATCTTGCATTCTCCCAACTGGCCGATGATGTTTTTACAAGCATATGTCTTATTTTTATGCTGAAAACATTTCTACTGAGGCTTCTCGCGAGTTTCATTCTTTCTATATCCTCAAAATTTGGTTGATTCATTGTACATTTTGCATTCTCCCAACTGGCCGATGATGTTTTTACAAGCATATGTCATAATTTTTATGCTAAAAAACCTTGTTTACTGAGACTTCTCGCGAATTTCATTCTATCTTTGTCCTTTCACAAAATTTGTTTGATTTTGTATACATTTGTGCATCCTCTCAACTAGCCGATGCTGTTTTTACAAGATGTCTTATTTTTATGTGAAACCTTTTTACTGAGGCTCTCGCGAAATTTCGTTCTCTCTGCCTAAAAATTGTTCAATTCCGTATACATTTGTAATTCTTTAAACTGGCCGATGATGTTTTTACAAGCAATGTCTTAATTTTATGCTGAAAATCTTTTTAACTGAGGCTTCTCGCGACAATTCCTTTCTATATCTCAAATTTGGTGATTCACATTTTGCATTCTCCCAACTGGCCGATGATGTTTTTTACAGCATATCTTATTTTTATGCTGAAAAACCTTTTTACGGACCTTCTCGCGAATTTCATTCTATCTTTGTCCTTTTCCACAAAAATTTGGTTGATTTTGTAATACATCTTGCATTCTCCCAACTGGCCGATGATGTTTTTACAAGCATATGTCTTACTTTTTATGCTGAAAACCTTTTTACTGAGGCTTCTCGCGAATTTCATTCTTTCTATATCCTCAAAATTTGGTTGATTCATTGTACATTTTGCATTCTCTAAACTAGCCGAATTTCATTCTATTTTTGTCCTTTCCACAAAATTTGGTTGATTTTGTATACATCTTGCATTCTCCCAACTGGCCGATGATGTTTTTACAAGCATATGTCTTATTTTTATGCTGAAAACATTTTTACTGAGGCTTCTCACAAATACTTATAGCGGAAGACAATATAATGGTTTATTATAACAGAATATGAGCTCAGCTCCTGTTTTTTACTCCCTACTATATGAAAAGGGAGAGATAAATCTTTCTTCAAAATTAAAAGGGAAATGACTAGGTATAACGAATTTTTAGTGTTAGATATGTTGTGCCGAAATATAATAGTTAGAAATTAAATGGTCATAGACTTCCCCTTCTGACAATTTTGACTGATAGTATAATTTTACTCTTTTGCATTTGAACAGGAATTCACCATGGAGTTTTCTCGCGATCGTAAGTCGATGAGTGTCTTCTGCTCTACCACTGCCGGTGGCCGCGTCACCCGCTCAAGCGACAATATGGCCTCCAAAATGTTCGTCAAGGGGGCACCCGAAGGTATCTTGGAGCGATGTACCAAAGTTCGTGTCGGCAAAGAGACTATTGTTTTGACTGAAGGAATGAAGAATCAAATCTTGGAACAGGTTACTGTCTATGGAACAGGTATGTTGAAATCATTGGTCTTACTTATTCTTGTTTATGGAGTCTCGTACTTCTTAAGCCTTTGATCTTAATGATGAATGTTTTAATTTCTGAGGCTTTTGTCTTCAATAATTTTCGATTCAAAGTGTAGTGAATTATGATAAGCCATTCATGATTTCGACAAGCATATGTCTTAGTTAATGATGCTGGAGAGATCTATATCCGATGCTAAACAACTCAATATTTCATCTTACTATACTAAATGAGTTTATGAAAAATGTCTGTAACGCTAGCCCAGTAACATATGTTAAGGTTTCTAAAATTTGAACGCCGCGGCTGGAAAACCTATCCACCTTCGATACAAAAAGTCTCGCGCTAAGTTTGACAAGCGTAGAAAACTTGGATTAGAGAAGACTCTACACTGCTATTTGTAAACGAAAAAAGTTCTGACGTCAATTTCATGAAAAAGTACTGCGACGTCACAACTTAAGTTTCAAATAAAAAGGTGTGGCATTTTTGAAAACAACAAAGATGGCGGACGGGTAACCGTCGTCGTAAAAAACAAAAAACGACATTCGCCATCAAGACGGACGACAAGACTTCGCAAACCTTGAAGATTGACACAATCTTTCCGTTAACACCTGCTGAAAGTATCTACAAAGAATCAAAAATGTATAAAAACTTTGCAACCTTCAATTGTCAAGGACTATTAAACAAGACGAAACAAATGAGCCTTGCTGACGATTTTTATCACCACAACCTGACAGCGATGATGGTACAAGAAACACACATGCAGAACACAGGCATGATCAAAATAACATCGTCATCCGGAAAATCTTTACATCTTTACTACTCTGGACATAAGAACAAATCGATAGCAGGAACAGCCATTATTGTAAAACCTGACTCAAGAGTTTCATTCAATCCGATCTCAGAAAGAATATGCACAATGACATTAAAAACCAACACCAACTCTGTTACCAACATCGTCAGTGCTTACGCGCCCACACTCGAATCCACCACCAAAAAACCTGAACTGACCCGTAACTTCTACGAGAAACTATCATCCGTTACCAAAACTTTCAAAGCGAGAGAAGCCCTCATAATAGGAGGTGATTTCAATGCTAAAACCAGAGCGGTACCTAACACCTACCCAAACGAAATAGTTGGTAAATTCGCTAAAAGTGACATAAACATTAATGGAGAAAAGCTGATCGAATTCTGTATGCTTTATAACCTCAGAATTACAAATACTTTCTTCAAACAAAACCAATCCACCTTACCACCTGGGAGTCACCTATCGATATAACCAACGTTATGGACTCGAAAACAAATAGTCCCAGAAGAAACCCGTACCGTAACCAAATAGACTACATCCTTGTGAGAAACAACGTCAATACAAGAACCCTAGACTCCAAAGCAACAATCTCCAAAGTCACCAAGTCAGACCACAAACCAGTAATCGCAAAAATAATCGTCAAATGGAAATACCAGCAAAAATCCAAAAATATTGTTTCGAAACGCTTCAATGTAATAAACTTTAATAATACAGAAACCATAACCAGTTATAAATACGAGATAATGACGACAATAGCGAACGAAAATGATCAGTCCACCGATAACCAATCTATGTGGGACAATATCGCAAAAACTTTAAAGCAAGCCGCTACCAACACGATAGGCTTCGTTAAAAATCCAAGAATCCCGTCAACTTGGAAGTTCAAGAACTTTCGATACTTCAACGAAATATTCAACATCGAATACAATCATGTAACACCAAACAAGCAGAAACTTTCCTCAAGCAATTTCGCAATCGCATACTAGCTGAAATACACACCATCATGAATCTGGAAGAAAACGAAAAAGTGAACAGAACTACCCGTGAACTCGAATACTTCCACGATAACAACAAGATGTATCAAGCTGTCAAGAAAATCAAAAACCTAAAACCACCTGAAAAGCTTCTTATCAAAGGAGAAAATGGACTAACAGCAGACCCAAAGGAACAAAGTGAAATAATAGCTACATACTTCAAAGGAATTTTCTTCAAAAATCAAGAACAACCAACAATCGTACCACC
Source organism: Clytia hemisphaerica (assembly GCF_902728285.1). NCBI lineage: Eukaryota > Metazoa > Cnidaria > Hydrozoa > Leptothecata > Clytiidae > Clytia > Clytia hemisphaerica. Next base: position 36,356 of record NW_027103845.1, on the reverse strand, counting down.
AGCACCTATGCTAGCACCGTTCACGTCAGTCGAAATCAACAAAGCTGTTAAGAAAATGAAACGAAACAGAAGCCCAGGATGTGATGAAATACCAATTGAACTGATAAAATTTGCTCCAGAAACTATCCACCAACAGATAGCCAACATCTATAACAACATAGCCGAAACAGGGAACATACCAAAAGAGATCACGTACGGTATCCTTAAACCCCTGCAAAAACCCAACAAAGCAAAAGGACCATCATCAAACTTACGACCAATCGTTCTACTTTCATCACTACGAAAAATCCTTGCAGCTTGCATTATCAACCGAATCAGAGACCGACTTGACGCAGAAATACCACTCTCTCAAGCAGCCTACCGAGCGAACAGATCCACAACCGAGCACGTCTTCGCGGCAAAACTTGTAATTGAACGGACTATAACATCAAAATGTGAAGCCGTTCACTTAATACTTCTTGATATGAGCAAAGCGTTCGACAGTCTTAATAGAAACAAACTGCTGCATGACTTGCAATCTACCATCTCACCAGACGAACTCCACATTATCGCAGTCCTCCTTAATGTATCGCTCAGCGTCAAATGCAACCAAACTCTAAGCTCTGAGTTCGCAACTGACACCGGAGCACCACAAGGAGACTGTGTAAGTGCTAACGAATTTACGTACTACCTAGCAAAAGCACTACACCCGATGAAAAACCACCAAATACCCAACCATCCTGATGCACTTCCTACTGTACCATCCATTCCTGCTGACCATCTAACAGACCACAATTACGCCATTGTCACAGAAAAAGAACAAATCGATATTGAAATGGAGTATGCTGACGATATCGGGAAAGTAACTTCAGACTATCGCGCACTGCAAAAGTTTAAGCAGACCGTCCCAACAGAACTAGAAAAACGAGATCTAGTAATAAATCAGGACAAAACGGAACAATTTACCATCACAAGAAATAACAACGAATGGAAAAAGTGCAAATATCTCGGCAGTATGCTTGATACATCAGAAGACATCAAAAGAAGAAAAGGAATATCGATTTCAGCTGCCAACAAATTACGAACGTTGTTCTGTCATAAAAAGTTGACTACACAAACAAAAATGTCAGCATTCACGACCTACATCGAACCGATATTCCTGTATAACTGCGAGCTGTGGAGTTTAACAACCTGCCAAGCCGAAAATTCCATTGATGCATTCCAAAGAAGATTGTTGCGAACTTTCGTGCTAAATGTGAGCTGGCCAGAAATCGTGAAGAATGCCGAAGTGTATCAAAAGACCAACGCGGTAAAGTGGAGCAAACGTATCAAAAGTAGAAGACTGAAGTGGCTGGGAACTGTATTACGAGCAAATAGTTCAACACCTATGAAAAAAGCACTCGAATATGCCAACACTAAGTACCAAAGACCGCGAGGGAAACCAACTACAACTTGGCTCAGTGTTGTCAAAAATGACCTTAAAACATTAAATATTGAATGGGACGACGCAATAGAAATTGCAAAAAACACTAAGGAGTGGAACATTATCATAAATCGTTGATAGTTATACAACTTTTTTCTACTGCTTCTTTTCGATAATTATCGACAAAGCTGATAATGCCTCAATTCCTTTCGTCGGGAGATATTTTATTATATATTTTTATTCTTTGTACCTACCGGTAATGTAATCGTTTTTTACGGAAAGACCGAATTGAATGAAAATGAAATGGCATTTTTGTTGCACGATTTCGAATTATTTTATATCAACACTCGCAACAAAATCCAATATTGTTGTTTGATGATTAAACTTCGTCTAATATTATTTAAAAAGGTTTCAATGTTGGTTGCATTGCATATGCGCCGGTCTTAAGCTGTCCGCATGTGAAGCCAACAAACGGGAAAACCTTCAGTGCTCAATCGCAAAGCGCGAGCCTCTCCTTCACAACTAAGGCTTTTTCTTTCCTAGAAGCAACCCTCTCACCACCTCAAACACCTTTGGGCGTCTGCAACGACGGGTACCCTCGATAATTTTGACAGGGTCACTATGGCATTTCATTGAACACAAACTTCCGTTATCTTAAAAAGTCATATCATCGAGGCTTACAGACACAAAATTTTGACTAATGTAGAAAGTTTAGAAGTATAATTTTTATTATTATATTCGGGCATTTAAAAAGCTAAAACGATGTCAGGCATTAACTCACATTATAGTATTTTAAAGGCTTTTGATGTGCAAGCAAAACCGTTAACCGGCGTTTGCGACGACGGGAACCGTCTAGTTTTATCTAATAGATTTTTTTAGTTTTTCATGTTTGTGTTTCTTGATTTAAAATCATTGTGGTCTGATTTTTAGACCTATGCTGAAATTCTTTTTTTTTTGAGATTCTTTGTATGAATATTTGTAAATTCATTCAATTCAATAATAAATTTAATCATGTTTCTGCTCATTGACTGGAATAGATTTTCTCAACTCCTACGTTCTCGGTTTTTTGTCATGATTCTTGCACGATAAGAGATAGGTCTAAACCGCTGGGAATCGTATTGAAAATAAATGATAAATTGAATAGGTTCGTTTAACAATGGGAAGAATTTTATTACTTTTTATTACTATATTTTGTTGTCGATTTTTCCATTATAGGTAAAGACACCTTGAGATGCTTGGCCATGGCTACCGTTGACAAGCCACTATCACCGGAAGAAATGGATTTGACCGAGTCCAAGAATTTCATCAAGTACGAGACTGAAATGACTTTCGTTGGTGTTGTTGGTATGTTGGATCCACCAAGAACCGAAGTCCGAGAATCAATCGCCGAATGTCGAACAGCCGGTATCCGAGTCATTGTCATTACTGGTGACAACAAAGTAAGGTTATATTATTTTGCCGGGTTGAAACAATAAGAGAAGTTTAGTACCGGTGGTGGGTTGTTTCCAACAAGAGGATCTCTAACTGAGTGGTGTCCACTAATTGGAAGTCAAAATCAAAGCCGAAACAAACCAAACATTGCGGAAAAGCCTCATTTAAAACATATGCTTGATTTGAGTTTTTCATTTACTTTCTATGTATTCATCCTTTAGAACACAGCTGAGGCCATCTGCCGTCGTATCGGTGTTTTCGGTGAAAATGAATCCACCCAAGGTCTTTCTTACTCCGGTCGTGAATTCGATGATCTCTCCGAAGCCGAACAACGTGACGCCTGCCGTAACGCCCGCCTCTTCTCGAGGGTGGAGCCCGCCCACAAGAGTTCCATTGTAGAATATTTGCAAGGAGACGGAGATGTCGCTGCCATGACTGGAGATGGTGTCAATGATGCACCTGCATTAAAGAAAGCTAAAATCGGTAAGTTATTATCGGGGTTATCGTTTCATTTTATCGGATTTTATTCTAATTTTTATGGCTTATAGTCGCTGGTTTTATTTTATCAATCTTCTTTATCTATTCAGGGCTGAAGTTAAATAGTACTGTCAAATAATGCTTTTTTGCTCAGTGATTTTGAGGGCAGTACTTATCTTTAAGTGGTTTTATTGGGAAAGAAAGCGCACAGGTCTTCGTAAAATTATTTTGAAATTTGCTTAGAACGTACTAAAGACTGTTAGCCTTTTTTTCGTATAGAAATATTTGTGTTACTGCCATGATATACTTTATTACATAAATATTACCAGTCATTTTATTAACACGAATTGAAAAATTTCGTGTTAATAAAAAACCCCTTAATTAAAACCAGCCTTGGTGTCATTGAAAAAGCAAATAAAAATCGTGTTAATTTTTTGCGTGTTAATTTCAAGGCCGTTGAATACTTGCCTAGTAATATTCGTGTAATAAGCTATTAATCTATTTTTGTGTGGGTGCTTTTCTAGGCGTTGCTATGGGATCAGGAACAGCCGTCGCAAAGTCCGCATCAGAAATGGTGCTGGCTGACGACAACTTCTCCACCATTGTGGCCGCAGTTGAAGAAGGACGTGCCATTTACAACAATACCAAACAATTCATCCGCTACCTCATCTCCTCAAACATCGGTGAAGTTGTCAGGTATGCTCCCTCCTTCCTACTAACCTGATACTTACAAAAGTCCGCTCAACAATCAACGCTTTTATGAGCATTGATTGGTTTATTTGGCTCAGTTACACTATAATTTTGAGATTAAACCAATCACATTGATTCGGACAGATTTTCGAACCTTTACAGTGATTTTCTCAAGTATTTGTCTCACTTTTCAGAAAATATACGCCTCAGAAAAAGGCTTTTCTTATGAATGTCTCCGTGGGAAACCAAAGTTTGTTTTCCAAATTAGTTATTACAATAACTAGATGACAAGAAATCGTTTTATAGACAACGAATAGGAGCATAAAACCAATATCTAGCAGATTATGACCCTTGACCATCTTTATGCCTTTAAACAATGGAGCGCTCTATTATCTACTTTAATATTAATTATTTTAATTCGGTATTATTTTGCAGGTCTCTAATTTACAATTGCTTTACTTTTCTTTTAGTATTTTCTTGACTGCTGCGCTCGGTATGCCAGAAGCCTTGATTCCAGTCCAATTGTTATGGGTGAACTTGATGACAGACGGACCACCAGCCACTGCGTTGAGTTTCAATCCACCAGAAGTTGACATCATGAAGAAAGCTCCACGAAAAGCTAAAGAACCTTTGATCAGCGGATGGTTATTCTTCAGATATTTAGCTATCGGAGGTAAACAATCTTATCCCTGGTGTTGACGAGTTGAATTGATAAGCTCGCCTCTCCTACTTTATCATCTTCCAATAACAGTCAGTTTCGACTATTAAACTCTAAATTAGGGCTGGAATGGACATTTCCATATGTTCGTTAATAAAGCCGACCTATGTGGAATCTGAGGATCTTTCTGGTTTCACCGAATAGTTTTTAAATGCAACCATATCTCATATTTTTAAAGTCCTTATTTTAAGGTACAGTAGTCAGTCGTTAGGTTAGAATCTACGATGTTATTTTTAAATCGACATTTGCATTGCTTCTTTCTTAAAATTCTACTTTCTGCATTAACCTTACAGTTTACGTTGGAATTGCCACAGTCGGATCATCCGCTTGGTGGTTCATGTATTACGAAGGTGGACCACAGATGAGTTACTGGCAACTTACACATCACATGCAGTGCTCTGCAAACCCTGAAGCCTTCGCTGGCATGACTTGTGACATCTTCAAAGACCTTCACCCGATGACCATGGCTCTCTCCGTTCTGGTAACCATCGAAATGTTAAACGCTTTGAACAGGTACCATTGATTTATCAGGGTTCGACAGTTTTTATGTCAACAAGATATTCCTTAACTTTGGACACTATTCGCTCTGGGCATAATGATATATTCTCCATGGACAACATTATTTACGTCTGGGCAATTTCAGTTATCCCCACACCGGAATTTTCAAATTCACCCCCGAACAAGGGAAACTTTTACTGACAGGAAAATTATATGATGAAATACAGTCTCTTATTAACACGGAGGCCCTTAGGTTCATAATTTAACACATTTTTCTTCCTCTTTAACTTTCAGCATCAGTGAAAATCAAAGTTTATTGGTGATGCCGCCATGGCGTAATTGGTCTCTGTTGACTGCCATTACCGCCTCCATGCTCTTACATTTCCTCATCCTCTACGCCCCTTTCATGAAGGCTATCTTCCGCGTGACCCCATTGAATTGGACGGAGTGGAAAGCGGTCCTTTATTTCTCGATACCGGTCATTTTGTTGGACGAAGTTCTTAAGTTCGTCACTCGAAACTTCATCCAGCCAGTCAATGCTTCGTCGACGGGTAAGGATAAATGGAAACTTTTGTATTCAAACACTTATAACACAGTCTTCTATCTCAGACGGGTTTCTATCTCAAAATTTTGCATGATTCACCAAATTTGAAGAATATGTGCCAATTTGCTGTGTAAAATCTGTTTCCTTGTCAGACGTGAAAAACCTTCAACTTTAGCACTTAAAACATTTTGATGATGTTAACCTGCCTTATTTTCTAAAATGTTCTTTCTAAATCAACTTCACCCGAGAAACCGCACAAATCTTTTACACCGAAGCTCACAGTTCTATCAAATATATATACCTATCAAATGCTACCTGTTTTGATTTGAGAGCTCAAAGCAAGGCATACAAAATTGGACCCCAAGTGGACCCAAAACTCCCGTTAATCACGCCAGCTGATAGATCCACTTTAATAAGAGCTCGTGAAAATGAACTTTAACATTTTTGATTTTTTACCTATAGGAAAATCGAAGCAAGATTAAACCAAGATCAAGATCATTGGATGCACACATCATAGATCTAGTTATATTCTATGCAAGTAGAAATATGGGAAAATCTATCGCATGCATATGACAAAAATAATCTACTCCAACAACACCAGAAATTCGACAGAAGTTTTATGAATGGTGGTGTCTCTCTAGCCATATTTCAAGGCTTCTCGTTCTAGTTTCAAAATGGCGCTGGTTTATGTTCACACAGTTACTGCAGTCGACACGTTCCTTGTACTCTCTGAGTGAAGGGAAGGCACCTAAAGTTCTATTTAACAACAACAACAACAACAAATAATTTTTATTCCTCCAAAATTAAACTGATTTTCTGGTATTGTTTTTTTTCCAAAATTACAGACTAATATTATTATCCAGATATTTTTATTATTTTTTTCGTGATTATTATGGCTTTCGTACCCCTAAAAATGGAAAGGAAAAAATGTCATCCTAGAGCGGTTGCGATTGAATGCTATCAAAGTCGAAAACTGTTCTTTTGAGTCCTCGTATTCTTTTCAAAGCTTGTCAAAGGATTGAGAAAATATGCATTCAGGTTTACTACGTTTGCCAATAACCCCTCTAATATAAGGAATTAAAATTGACTTAAAATCAAGAGAAAGAAAAGCTATAAGTATTAAGTAAATGTGATATTTTAAAGTTTCCTTAGGTACGAAACAAAACCTATTTTTTGTGTTTCTAAACTATCCAAATGCAAATTAACTGTTGACTTAGTCTCGATCATCACCGGTGGGTTTTTAGAGAGGCATTGACCTTGACGTATCCATTGAGGCTTTCGTAGTTTATTTTTTGTATGTCTCAATTATTTTTTTTGCTAGTGTTTCCACATTATCTATATAGTTGAATTTATTTACGTTTTTTCTAGTTTTTAGTGATTTTGTGCTGTGGAGCTGAATTTAGAGAGGCTTAATATCTTATCCTTCTTTCTTTTACTCTCCTATATTTGTTTAGCATCATGTGGTATTTCATCGGACATTTCTGATATTTTTGACGTGTGTGGCGAACAGGGGAAGAAGTAGTCTCCATGTTGTTTTTTGAAAATCGTTAATTTTTATTATTTATATGAAGTTGTTGATAAAAATTTATGAACGAATGTCTCTTTTTTGTCATTCTTTAGCCAATTCTACATCAGGGGCATGTCTTATCCTCCAAAAATAATTCAGATAAAGTTGTTTCCATTTTCCACACTTGTCCCTAATTCCAGGGGCTTGTGCTATGCTCAAATTAAATTCAGATAAGTTATTGTACGTATTCTCGATACACCCTCCATTTAGCGTTTGGACAGATTTGGCACTCGACCTGCCATTGTTGTCATTGAATTAAAGCTAAATGAAGGTGCTGAAAATAGGTGGTGAAGCCTGCTGATTGCTCATTTTCCATTACTGATGGCATCAGTGAAAATGTTTTCATTCCAACAGACCATCTTCTGACACTTTAACTTTTGATGAGAAAATTTTGTGCGAAATAATTCTATGATTAAATGATAGCCTTGGTTGAGAGATGGAAGGCAAAACATGAGTTAGCACACTTAAAGCGGATGAACTTTAAATGTTTTTTTTCTCCAGAGAGGATTCTTCAACCTTTTTCAAGCAAGAAAAAATGAAGCCTTAAGTTTGCCCTTTGGTTTGCTCCGCATTTAGAAATTTTGTTTGAAAAAACACACAGGTCACATGTTTTGGATGGGGTTTTGAAATCACTGGTATTCCTCTTAGTGAATGTGCGACTGTCATTTTTGGAGAAAAGCATATAAGGGAGGATGATCTGTATCGTTTAGATCAAAATAAAATAACTAAAATAAAGGATCAATCAATTGTTTGATGGTATTTATTGCATTGCAAATCATGGTCTGACTATCCTGGAGCTAAACAAATACTATTCCAAATGACATAAACTGAACTCGTCAAATGGTCATGGAGCCACGAATGGAAATTTTACTCTGATAACACTCTGGAAAGTTGTGCAGAAAAAAAGTAAGAGACTTTTAAATTAAGATTTACGTTAAACAGTCTTCTAGATTGCTAGGAAGTGATACAAATTAATCACGGTTTACCTTTTTCGATGAATGTTTTGTTGGTATGGCTACTAAATCTTATACGTAGAAAACAATATTTTGATTGCTGACAGACACAAAATAAGTGTGCGATAAAATATTTTGATTTTAGACGAAAAATGCAACAGTAATCCGCTTTCCACGCACGACGAAATCAACAAATGTTGTGAAACTTTTCATAGAAATGAACATACAATTCGTTTTCCCACACAAAAAATGAAATTTGATCTCTTTTCGCTTGTTTTTTTCGCTTTATTTCGCTATTTTTCCTGGCTAAAGCGCTAAAAATCGATCAAAGATGAAGTGAAGGAAACGGTTAACAAATACGATAATGACCGATTTTACGGGCTGTACTGAAAATATTGCCCTCGGTCGATCACTACTTACGATCAAAACACTTTAACGGCGTGTTTTTGGAAATTAGTTCTTTCATGATGAGTTTTTGCTCAAGATTTCTCTAGTGCTGTCGAGGTAGAAATGATGTAAAAACTGGCTTGCGTAAATAAATAATTCTATATACCTTATCGGCCAAAACTTAGTCTGCCCTAAGTGACTAAATTTTGGCTTGGTGACTAAAATTTGTGCCGACTAAAAATTTAGAAATGTCCAAAACTTAATTATTAGTCGGCCCTTGTAGTGACTAAATTTTGACGAGATGACTAAAATTAGGGCCGATAAGGTACTTAGCGGTCATTAGAATTTGTATTTCATTTTGGTGTTTGTGGCTTGCTTGTGGTGAGCTGTAACTTAACGTAATAGAGTAACGTTTGCTTGTCAATCAACATTCTTTGAATGGCAAAACGAATTGTATGTTCATTTTTATGAAAAGTGTCACAACATTTGTCGAGTTCGTCGGTCGTTCATTTCTATGAAAAGTTCGTTTCCTTTATGAAGAGTTCGTCGTGCGTGGAAAGCGAATTTCTGATGCGTTTTCGTCTGAAATCAATAATTCATCGCAGACTTATTTTGTGTTTATCAGGTATCAAAATATTGTTTGCTACGTATGAAATTTAGAGTGATAGTAAGAATTTGATAAGTTTTTTGATCGTGGGTAAAATAAAAGTAATGCAATGAACGTTTACAATGTGTGTCGTGTTAAAATGAAAAACGTTTAAGGCTTAAGACCCTGTTTCTTTTGGGGTTTTATTTATCAGTGTCTCTTATTTTGCTAGCAACTTGCGAATTGAGGTGGAGTCTGGATCGCTTCGCAACCCTTATACAATACGGCTAGTTTTGGCAGCATTAAACATAATCTGCTTATATCTTTCATTTTAGCAAAAATTCAAAATGGTAGACGCAGATGCGATTGAAGATTTGTTTGCGAGTCTTGGTAACCCTGGGAGATATCATATTTTGATCTTCTTTTTGACGAATGTCTGTAACTTTTGGTGTATCATCAATTACGTCATTGTCTCAAATATGATTGCAATTACTCCAAACCACCGGTATGTATCATTGGAATAAATTTTCAAATCTATGGTGCTCAGCCTCTTTGCTGTATTTCGCACATTTAATAATACCTTGACAGTTACAAAGTTTAACATTTGAGTCTCCATAATTCGAACACACGCACATAATTTGTTCGAGTTAAGGAAATTTCAAGTATGGGTTAAGGTTTCTAAGGCATTGTTAACTAAAGGAACCATAAAAACTTGTTGGTGTTAACCCTTTCCGTGCCCATGTCGGCATATCATTTTTTACAAGATTTTTCCATCTGATGGTTTGAAATGAAAAAAATGAATAGTTAAAAACTTTTATGTTGAAAAATAACTGTTCTACAATGTTCAACTCAAAATTATAGTCTAGTTTTGGTTGATACTACTTAATGCGATTACGTTGCTGTTTCGCAAAAGCTTTCCATATGGACATATCAAGGGTTAAACCGCAGGCCTCAAAAGCTTGTAAAAGTTTGCATGCGTACCTAGAGAGTACCGTGAAGTCGTGTAACTTGCATCAGTGGAGGGAAACTTCCATAGCCATCAAATGACTGACCAATCAAAGCAGCAAAATTTCAAAACAAATGAACTGTGCAGCTCCACTCGCCGCAGATCTACTCTACCATTTTTGTTTTGATTTAACTTATTATTTTTTGCCGACCGGTACAAAATCTTGATACCCACAATAAACTGTATATAAAACCTGTTATAGCCGACTCAAGCACGTTTTACGTCATTACTATTCTCTTGCTTAACCTTGCACCCTGCTTTAAGGCTGGTCTTCACTTTCGCGCGAAATGTGTGAAAACTTGTTGACGTTTTTGTAAGGTCATTGGTCGGTTGAAAAATGAAGCAATTCCATTGGTCATTGGCAAACAAAAGGATGAGAAAGAACTGTCGCCCATTTCGCGCGATAGTGGAGACCGGCATTCAGACTACCACTCATTCTGCAGTGTCATCAACATCTTTAATTTTGGAGGTCAAAATACAGCTGGGAACTACTAACACAACGAGATCAGGCCCCCTATTAACCAGTGCCCCTTTATTTATTTCCGTAGTTGTGATGTTTCAAGTTGGTACCTTAAAGAGTTCCATCGAACCAATCCGAACATTACTTTCGAAGATTTGCAATTCAATTCTTGCTTCGTCTCCTTGAAAAATGATACATCAATCGGGCGTCAAATAATAGTCTGCCAAAAATGGGCATATGATGCAGTAGATGGGCGGTATGTTGAGTCTTTAGTCACAAAGGTTAGTTAATATTGACTATTTCACAGTCGAAAAGAACCATGGGTAATCAGGCGACCACCGCGCTCTGATAACGAATTTCTACCGGCCAAAATTAAGCCCGAAGGGCTAGAAGCGAATCTCCTTGGTAGGATTTGAAGCCAATAAATCCTACCAAAGTTGCGCGGCCTAATTTTTGCACAAATGCCAGATTGAAACTAAAATTTGCCGGTAAATTTCGAAAAAAAATATCACTCGAAAACAAAGGAATCGCTAGATTAATTCCGTTATCAAAAATACGGCGCATATTTTAAGGCTTCACTTTTTCTTGTCTGAGAAAGGTTAAAGATTCACTTCTAGCTCTTCGGACTTGTACTTCATTGGCGCAATCAGTTCTTATTTCCCATGATTCGTTTCGACTGTGAAATGCTGTTGAAATTTAGTATTTTCAATATGGCTGCTTAGATGATAAAATTTCAGGGTAGTCTCTACCTCCAAGAGTCTCAGGTGACTCCCCTGTAGCGTCCTTTTTTAGAGAATTTCATGCGAAAACTATTGAATTAGATCACATTTAAGGTCACTTTCTTTGTGAAAAGACAAAAAAGTCCCATGTGCTAGGGTCCATGTTTAGAACCTAAGCGCCACGTTTGTCGGTCGATATGAGGGGAAGAAAGGTCCTATTCCGAAGAGTATACAATTTCCCCCAGAAAGCCTCTTCTACACTTTACAGATCATCTAAATAATGATGCAATGTTTCGAGCTCCAACCCTGACCCTAACTGATAAGATCGAAATAATCAAAAATCCTCGAAAATATCGAAAATGTCAAAAAGGAAGATAAAAAAAAGTCCACTTTTGGCCATCGTGGCCGAAGAGTGACTGAACCACCCCTACCAATTCATTCCTAGTTGTTTATCACAGGTATTAACTACATGTGGTCTAAAAGAACGACAAATTACGCATGCGTGTTAATGCATAAGTCTGATTTTTTTAACTCTTCGGAATTGGACCTTTCTCTGACTGGTATGGGAACTTGTCCCTTCCTGAATCGCAGGCACTCTAGTAGACTATGGGACTTATGTGAGCAAAAATTATTAAAATTTTATTTCATCATTTTATTGTACAAAGTACATTCACAAAAATATTTATTGAGCTCAATCTCGTTCCCAGAGCCACTTGCATCACTTTTTTTTTGGTTGTACTGATAGACGTGATACGCTATCAAAATCATTGAAAAGCGAACGAAGGGGCTGGGTTCGAGTTTGTATATAGCTCTTACAATCTAATTAACTTACAAAATCACAAAATTAAACTATGCGAGAAAAATTATACATATTATCAACATTACAGTACACAAATGAGTTAGTGGAAAGCTTCAGTTCGTAGTTAGGTATTTACAATTGGTAATCCCTTTCATATACCTCGGCTTAAACATTTTCTTACAAAATTTGGATACAAAAAGGTTTGGTAAAGCCATTTGACTAAGTGTTAAAGTTTCTTAGTTTAGTAGAGGGCATTTTGTAAAATCGCTCGACTGTTTTGTTAGAAGCACTTGTTATACATTTTTGAAAAGCTAAGGGGTAGGGGAATCGAAATTACTATGTTTCCAATTTTTTTTCGGACACTTTAGTGTGATTTTCGGACAAATATGACGGTCTCAGGCAAAAATCATAGGATTAAAAATTAATGAAAATTTTAGCTCGAGAAAACGGAGACCTGTTGTATATTTTTGGAAAGCTCTCAAAAAATTAAGATTAGAGATATATTGCAAGTATAGGTGATTTTTGTGCCTAACTCGAGATATTAACCCTTGAAAACCGTGTTTTTCAGCCAGAAACAGCTATTTTGTCCAGTTTTTGCGCTTTTTGAAGCTCAATATCTCGAGTTAGGTACTGAAATCACCTATACTTGCAATATATCTCTAATCTTAATTTTTTGAGAGCTTTCCAAAAATATACAACAGGTCTCCGTTTTCTCGAGCTAAAATTTTCATTAATTTTTAACCCTATGATTTTTGCCTGAGACCGTCATATTTATCCGAAAATCACACCAAAGTGTCCGAAAAAAAATTGGAAACGTAGTAATTTTGATTCCCCTACCCCTTAGCTTTCCAAAAATGGATAACAAGTGCTTCTAACAAAACAGTCAAGCGATTCCAAAAAATCGAACAAAATTCCCCCTACTAGTTGTTATCTCTCAACTTGCTACCACCTCCTTGGCAAGGACAAGTCACCCAGTAGATAATCAACAATGAAAAGATGAATAAATAAGTATCCTTATGACATCCTTTTGTAATATCATCTTTGACTTTATCCCAGCCTGACCATTCTTTAAACACCCAATAGGACGAAGCGATTTGCCAACCAAACAAGAACAAAGCCAATAAAACGACTAGGACTGTACAAAACAAAACACCGCCCTTGCTATCCATAGCACCACAGATCAACATTAGGAGAATGCATAAAAAGAGGACCAGGGTCGCGGCGCCACCTACGACCATACATTTAGGGATCCACGGCTCCATAGGGCAGTCATCCATATGTTGAGTACCTAAATAAAAAGAAAATCTTATATTCCGGAATCGTGTAGCTAAAATGGATAAAGGGTCCTAGAGTTGCCTTTCTTGCACCTTAAAAAAACTCTGCAAAGTGAGGGGTTACAAAAATTAATCCGCTCTCTGAATGAGTCTCTCAAATTTTCTTACTTAGACGATTTCCGAAAATGAGGTCTAAAATCTGGTTTACAGCAGGTTGAAATCATTTTTAAGGATCCTAAAACCGTCACATTTTCTCTGTCCAAGGATGAATTTAGTCCTTTAGAAGAAATTGTGGGGTTCTAAACAGATTGAAAAAGTACTGATTGACTTACCTAAAACAATCATAGCGATTGGAATAGCAGAGAGAATTGCGATAGTACATATTCCACCTGCAACGGCTGCACCTCCTACAAATAATGAAAAAGTATAGTTTATAAGTTATATTGGATATACACGTTTTTTTTTTAAGAAACACACTTTTAAGAAGCATGAGGCTCAGAATGCTAAGAAACATCTAAGAAACATGCTGAGGCTGAGAATGAGAAAATAAAATTTTTTAATTCGTTTTTTTTTTAAAGAACCTTCCAATCAAGGCAAAATTCCAGAAAAATACTTACATAACAGTTAGAAACACTTGAGAAAGTCAGAAAATCAACAAAGAAGATAGGAAAGTACCGTAGATATTATCGACATGCGTCCTTTAAGCTTGACAAAGTTTAAAAACATGTAAGAAACATTTAAGGTTCCAAAGGTCGATTTCTTAAGAAACATTGAGGCTGCTTGGTAAAACTAGTTTCTTAAAAAAAAACGTGTAGCGTGTATCAAACTTCTCTTTACTCAGCAAGAAGGGGAAGAAGCCTAAAGTAATATATTTTTCAGTAGAGTCTGGCTCCTATGGAAATTTTTCATTAAATTCAGCTAAAAAAGTTCTTTCTTTCTGCTCTGGAAATCGATTTTCTCATGCATAGAAATGAAAAGAATTTTCATCTGATTTGTAATATAGCTCCAACTCGGTAAGATGAGTTATTTCATTGACTTGATTTTATATAAAATATGTCCCGCTTTTTTCCGGACATACTGTATTTTGCCACATGACGAAGCTTTTCCACAAACAAGTAAATTAGATAGTTTATCTTGGGAAAATATTTTAAAAAAATGCAATATTTTGATAGACATCAATCGTTTTTATTGGGAAAATATTTCTTATGGGAGGGTCTTTATAATTGACAACAGAGTTGTTGATGTTTTTTTTGCTGATGCTGTTTTATTAGAATACACGTTGTTTTTTTTATAAGAACATCCAAAATTTTTAAAGCCTTCGGATGTTCTTAGCTTTTGAGTTTTAAGCCTAAAATTGTTCTTAACATGTTCTTATTTTGACCATTCTGTGAGTATTTTTGACCATTTTCCTAAGAAATAGGGTGTTTTTTGAGTCCACAAAGCTTTAAAATGTTTTTAACTTGTTCTTAATATTTTGGCCATCGAAACATTATGTTCTTATATAGTTTGTTCTTATGAAAAAAAACGTGTGCTGTCACCACTGTGTGCTTCATCAATAGCAATTGTTCTATTATATACCAAGAAAAAGATAATCTTCTTAGCCAATTCATTTTATCAAGGGTCATTAAATAGAGTATAGTTTCAAAACTAGGAAAGGACAATCACCAACAGCGGTCGTTTACTTTGCGGAAAATTAGGATTATGAATCTTAAAAACGAAATCTTTTAGAATAACATACAGAATATAATCAGTTCAATCACCTAATGTTATTTCCATACACGCTTTTTTTTTATAAGAATAAACTTTATAAGAATGTCCATGATGAAAATGGCCAAAAAATTAAGAATATCACCATTATGGAATTTTGAGACGTATGTACTAAATGTTAAATCTAGTCTGAATTAGGATCCTAACCTAGGAATGCTGTAAGAATATTTTAGGATGATTTTCCCAAAAAAGTTAAGAATATCCATGATGAAATGGATTTACACCATTCTTATAAAAAAAAGCGTGTATTACAAAGCATGATGCTGTTAATTAGATATAATCGTTTCATATATTTCGATCTTTGATGACAAGCACATTTGAAATAAATTACATTTTTCATGAGATTCGTACAAAATTATTAACCACAGCCTTTTTTGTAAGAACAAATTTTCAGGCTTGAATGTTCTTAACGTGCTCTTGATATTCTTTGGGACTTAAAGGACCTTTAAATCTATTTCCTTATTTCCTAAAATATGAGGCTTGAATTTTTCCTAGCTTTGTTTTTTTTAGCTTACCACCCCCCCCCCCATCCCCTACTCAGCTTTATGGCCTTGTAGATATGTTTTTACAAAAAATGCTTTTGTATATTCTTTTTGAGATGATTTTCGTTCTTGTTGTTCTGTATATCTGATACCATACTGTTTTGAAAATAACCTTTTAATATCATAATACAGTACTATTATATAATATTGAGGCATTTGTAAAATTAATCAAAATACCTTATTGCAGGGTTGCACCATCACGTACAAACATAATTTTGCTTACAAGACTTATTTTTAATCAGACATTTCTTTTAGGGAATTAGTTAGAGAATTGAACTATTCGTGCGTCCTATACACTATTTTTATAAGCACATCCAAATTGTTTGAAGCATTCGGATGTTCTAAACTTTTTCAGTTTTAAGCTTATAAATGTTCTCAACATGTTCTAGTTTTTACCATTTTGTGAGTATATTGTCCATTTTCCTAAGAAATCGAGTGTTTTAGAGTCTGCAAAGTCTTAAAATGTTCTTAAATTGTTGGTCATCGATGCTTTATGTTCTTATATAGTCTGTTCTATGAAAAATTATGAGTATATTTTGTATAAGATTTTCCTTTGTGTATTGCTCTTTTGTGGTCATTTCACAGTCGTAATTATACAACATGTACGTATGCATGTCTTTTTCACAGTCGTAACTATATGTCTTTTCTCTATTATGTACTAAATTGTTATCAAAAGATAAGAATAGAAAAGAAATTGTGAACTCAGCGCTTATTCTACGGCACACCCCTTTTTTGCAAATTATGAATTTTTCAAAGTTGACTCAAAGCTTTGTGGAAAAAAATTCGAGACAATTTGTCAAAACAATATTCTTAGCCCTTGGAATTAAACCGTTAGGAATTAAAGTTGAAAAGTGAAATAAGCTAAACCTGTCTGTATACAGTAATTGCTACTATTTTGCCAAGTTTAGTAAACATAGAAATATTTCAGCGAAAAATGCTAATAAACCTTATCGGAGTTTTTGATTTTCTAAAAAAGCGATGCATTGTGGGATTGTTTTGGGAGTATTACAATAGAATTCCCTCGAGGAATTCCTAAGAGATTTCTATTGGAATACTCCCAAAACAATCCCACAAGGCATCGCTTGTTTAGAAAAAATCAAAAACTCCGATAAGATCTATTGCTAACATGGAAGAACTCTTTTACGATACTATCAACCTGCATATGACTTTTCTTTTCCGGAAAAAACCTTCAACTTGCAACCATAGCAATTTTCATACTGTTAGAAGTTAACTCTAGATTTTTCAGCCGGTTTGCCGCCCGGAAAAAAAACTTTAGAAGCATGTCGGAAAAGTCAGCGGAGTCATCTTAGTCCGGAAAAAAAATTATGCACATTACAAGATACAATTTATAAATGTATTTACCAACCTGCACCCATCTTGAAAATCGTTTATGACAATTTGGCTTTCCCTCAAATTTGTTCTGTACCTCAAACACAACGCACAACTGCTTGCTAACTAATAAAACATGCAAGCACTTATATCAATGTTAACTAGTCGAAAAACATCATTTAGACGAGATAAATAAAAAAAATCTATTCAATTTATTTATCACAAAGAAAAGTATCAAAAGGGGGTTAAAAGACAATCTCGTATTACGGCTTGTTATACTTCCCTATTACATAAAGTTCTTTTATAAGAAAGAATTATTCATTACGTCTTTGTTTACATTCATGAACATATTCTTATAAGAAATATATTTGAGCTAATTGGAATACTCTTTTGTACTATGATGATTTTTATTGCGTTTTATTGCATCTTTTCCGTCTGCATTTTTTCGACCGCCCATCCTGAGATTTCAGATCTAATTCTTGATTTGCATGAGTCAAAAATACGTCAGTCGGAAACACCCGCCGAAAGAAACCGGAATTTGACCCATGAGTATTACTAAATATAGTAACACATGGGTTGAATTCCGTTTTTTTCCGGGTGTTTCTGATAGTAGTCTTAACTTACGTATATCAAGAATAAAGCTTGACTCTTTCAAAGCCAACCTGGAAAAGCTGATTGTGACTATGCTGTGATGGCGTATAGTCGAATTTCTTACATCGAATTCGAAGCCTCTTATTCCCTACCTAAGTTGCGCGGCTGGTATGGTTTTCACGCCAAATCTACAATCAGTGCCAAAATACTTGGCACAAAAGGGAAATTTGGAAGTGCTCTAAATTAGGTTGGAAGGGTAGAGTTTCAACTCTGAGTTTTAACGCTAGACTTAAGATCTGAGGATCCAAAAGTTCAAATATGGTCTGATAGGGCATGAAATATAATCTAGAAACCAGTAAATCCCTCCCAGATCGAAATATTCGATGAAACCAAGTTGAAAGCCCGAAATTGACATTCTCGCTCGAACTTCAATTTTCGAAAAATGGTAAAATAGCCAAAATTGCCAATACTAGTATGTTATGGCACTGATTGTAAATCGCACAATATGTACCACTCCAAAACTGAGAAAGCGCTAGATTCCTCGTCCGAAATGCGGCGCAAATACATGGCATCATTTTCTCTGACCCGAGTCGAAGATTTCTTTCTGTCCTTTGTTTCAACCTTCATAATAACGTTATATGGACGTTCTGAACATTAGATAAACGTTGAAACAACGTTAAGATTCCTTTCTGTCCTTTGTTTCGATGTTCCTTGAGAGCTTGGTACCAATTATATTACTTCTACCTAGAGGCCTTGGTTACTGTGTAAATTTAATTTACTTTTCTTTTCGTCTTTCTAGTGGGATTTAGTTTGCGACAAAAAGTATTACATCATGCTCTCGACGACTATATTCTTCGTTGGTGTCCTAATTGGTGCCCTTTCATTGTCACACCTGGCGGACAGATTCGGCCGCCGACGGGTCATTCTATGCTCAGGATTTTCAACAATGATTATAATGACGTGTAGTATTTGGTCTACTGATATTTATGTGTATACGGCGCTTCGTTTCGTTGGTGGAATTGTTTTAAATGTAAGTAAACAAATGAACTGGAGGCAGTTTCTTGATCCAGACCAACCAAAATCTTTGATCGGAGTTTAAGAAATTACAACTGCTCGCTTTGAATTTTAAATAGACCTATTGGTGACATTAGGGTATCACTTTTCTAAAATTCCTATCAAAGATGGATATTCTACTTTAAAGCAGGACGAAAGGATAATAAAGCATTTTGCGTGAAACTTCCTTTAGCGAAGCATGTTTCCTTGCTTTAAAAGCGTGTCTTAAATAACTGCTTTTAAAAGAAGATTAGACACCCTTGCACTTGGACACCCCTTGTCAAAGTATTTAACATTAGTATTTAAAATACCCTGTTGGACATTTTAGATCCTTCGCATAATTGGCTGAATATTGTTCCCTGAGACAGGGATGTACTTTTACCTTGATTTGAACATGATATGACCATAGATTTATAAAGCCCAAAGGACTAGATGGAGTGCTCTTCCAAGCAAAAAAAAAAGTGAAAATCGCAAAAAATATTGCTGCTATTGTTTTCGGAAACCAACGAAGCTTCTGATTGGTCAAGTGCTGAAATTATATTGTAATGTCACGTGACTTAGGTAGGATTTCCTACTAACCTCGGCACACTTTTCAGCAAAAGTACGATATCTGACTTTTAAATCTATAGAAATGACTTGGGTTACATGCGAGGCATAGTAGCCTGTACTAGACGTAAAGGTGTGCGTAGCTGGGAAGAAACAGAATAAAATGTCCTGGTATTATTGGGTGAAATCTCGGGGATACTAGATTTGCGAGGTGACGGGTCCAAGCCAAAAATCGACCTTAAAGAGAGGAAAAATTGGCGTTTTTGGAACCCTTAGAGAGACTTTTCTTAATTTTTTTTGTCGATTTGCGCTCGATTTTAGTCTAAGTTTAGGAAAATCGAGACCCTTTGAAAGAGGTCATTATGATTTTCGTAAATTTTGGACCCTTACAGAGACTCCATTTTCTTTTTAATGGTTTTTGTACCCCTTTGAGAGACTTTCGAGGGTGTGAAAAATGGACCCTTTGGGCTTGCACATACCCGGCACCCTAAGTATCCACCCCCCTCCCCCACCCCCGGGGTGAGATACTCGCTTATCGATTTAGACATGTCAAGAATGAACTTTTCCTTCTTTTTTTTTCAGTCCATCCACAGTTCACTTCACGTGCTTGGTTTAGAAATGGCTCCTAAACATTTAAACGTCTTTTTATCTTTCCTCTTCATCACAACTTTCATTGGAACACTGGCTGTCGGCTCGCTGATTGGCTGGTTGGTCATGGTATGGTGGAAAATACAATTGTATTTATCTATTGTTCCATTGGTCTCCCTCATCATCGCATATTTGTAAGTTTTATTATTCCATCAAATTGTAACAGTATGCTTTTCCAAAGGGAGGAAAGGGCAAAATGGATAAAACAAGGGCAATCAAGATTTTTCTGGAGGATCATACATTCCCCTGCCGCAGACCCGGTAAAACCCCTGCCCCACTGGATAACTTTGGAAATTTCGTCCTAGGAACAATTACCTACAATCTGAGACATACTGAAAACAAAATAATGTCTCGGTAGAAATGCTCATCCCCACTGTGGGAAAAGTTCCCACCGGGGTACTGAGACAGAGGTGTAATCATGCTCGAAATCAAGTTGACAAAATTAAATTTTTTAAACTATCTATCAAGTTCAGGAAAATGGATCAGAAAATGCTTAAATATTTCCCTTCCCCACTCCCTCGGATTGAACTTTAGACAGGACCTTGGAATGTATGAATCTTACATTTATTAAAAATAGACAAAAAGAACGACAAATTTCATAAAGAACGACAAATTAGAAGGTCCATCGTGGTCCATCCGCCAAAATTTCTTCCCTTAACGTATTTTGCTTTTTCAGTTATTTACCAGAGTCTTTCAAATGGTTAGTGGTTCACCGTAAGAAGGACGAACTTCTATACTATGTTCAACAAGCTGCTAAATTTAACGGAGTTCCAGTGCCCGATATCAAATCCATAACAGAGCAAATTGACCCAAAAGAGAACGAAGTTAGCGAGAAGGCTGGTAACCATGACAACTTACTTGACAAGAAACATGGTAGCCCTGAGATGCGGCGTGTTTCATTTTGTGAAATGATGCGAAATGGAGAATTGAGGAAACGTTTGTTTCTTGGTTGTTGTCTATCGTAAGCAGTTTTTTTTTCCTAAAATGAACTTTTAATTGTTTTTTGGATTGATTTGCGGAAAAATGTTAATTGATATTGGATACTGTACTTAAAGTTGTTACCACATGACTTTTGAATATCATTTCCCTGTTTAACGAGGTATACTTATAAACCGATTCCGTTTCTCAGCCATTTTTCTAAGAAATGGCAGAAAAAATATGTACAGGATGATTTAATAACACCTTGCTTAGCTCCAAGGCTTTAAATGTTCCTGTTCTGAACTGCGCATAGTTTTCTGTTTGTTTTTTTTATTTTGAGAGTGAAAATAAGTCAATTAGGAACAGGCAGCTTGCTTGAGATTTGGTTGAAGATAGTGCCTAACTGGTATTTGTCGAATCAGTCTATTGGTTGGATTCTATACTTCCCGATTCTTGAGGTGACTATCCGGACGAAGAATGGCTAAGCTTTTTCATTCAAGGCGTATTTTCATTTAAGGCGTACCTTTTCCATTTCCACTTTACAACGGAAAAAGTCCAAGACTCTGGGTAGGTAAAAAATAGCTTCAACCCAAGCAGGCGGTCAGTCTCAAGGCCGAAGGGCTGTTTACGCAGTTAAGAATTATTTCTTGCCGGTATATCTTGAAAAAACAGCGGAAATGCGCCTGAAAAGTTTTGCCAGTAACGAGAAAATTTAGCAATCCTACGGTACAGTGGGTATTTATTTCAGTTCATCTTTCTTCTTATTGATTTTTCTTAGTTTAACAGCAACACTCAGCTTTTACATCTCGGCAATGAACGTTGGTCGTCTGTCATCACATCCTTATAAAGTTATGCTGATGTCAGCAAGTTTAGACATCATACCACTGATTTTCACATACCATTTTTCTTTAAAGTAGGTTTCGTTTTTAAGCATTGCCCATGCACGGGGTCAAGGGTACTACTTTTAAGGGTCGAAAAATGGACTGAAGATTATTTTGGGTCTGGGGGGGGGGTACTTGGGCCAAAAAGGGTACAGGGATATACCGCTGGTCAGGGTACTTTTTCACCTCCATGAGTCCCAGGTAGGTTCACAAAAACACCAATATAGAAAAATCAGTCCCTCGTAGGGTACCTTTTTGGGGGAATTGGAGAAAAAAGTGGGAGTTTTTGAGAAAAGTTTGGAATTTCAGTCCTATTCAGGGTAACTTTTTTTTGGCAAAATTTGGCAAAATTTTCAAAAAGCGAGTCCCACGTAGGGTTCATTTTTTGAACCTCAGTGGTACAGCCCGTCGGTTGGTAAGGGTAGTACCCCACTCGGGATTTTGGTGTCCCTTATGTTTTATGCGCCCTCCCGAAAAATGGAAGCCAAGACGCAGGGCTTTTTTGAATGGTACAAAGGTTTTTGCCTGGTACAGAGCAAAGAGTCTAAAAATTAGTTCTGGTGTTCTGAAGATTGGTCGATGTACACCACTGAAATAAATATGAATACAAAATTATATTTCATTTCAGGTTTGGCAAAAGGAGAATAGCATTGGTTGGGTTGGCTATAACAGCAATATTTTCAATTTGTTACAGAATATACAATCATATCGGTAAGACGTGTTATATACCCGGGGGGGGGGTACTAGGGTTGGCGGATGAGGGGTACGTGCGGACGGGATCTCCGAAAACCGACCCTTAGAGAGACTTTTTTACAATTTTTTCACTTGAAATCAAAAAAAGAGACTAATTTAAAAATTTTTGATTTTTCCGACCCTTAGGGAGACTTTGAAAGGTGAAAAAACCGACCCTTACCGTCCGCACATACCCAGCACCCTTTTTTGCTTAGGTACTTCCTCAGGGTTATATATTTACAATCTTTAAGTTACTTATGTGTCTTGACTTCTCTGTGTGTGTGGGGGGGGGCTAAATTCTGGGAGGTTTAGCATGAGAGAAGATACTAACTTTTTTCATCATAACTACCCTGGTGGATTTCAAAACTAAACCAGGTCACTGAGACAGGGGTGCATTGAAACCTGTGTGGTAATCGTGCTTGTCAAAAAAGCACTGTTTGTATGGAGGAAATAATATAAAGCTGAAACTTTGCACAGACCTTCTTTTTAGTGTCTTTTTGCCCCAGAAAAAAAATTGTCTTTGTAATTTTTGTTTTAATAGTCTATTCATTCTTCGGTCAAATTATTCTTCGGTCAGACCTCCAGACTTGTTATTACTACAACGGTTTTTTATAATTTTGATTTTGATAGATGAGTCTGTGGCGTTATACGTGATTACTTATTACTTATTACTTAGATCACGACCCGCGATATAAACCAAAAGGTTACGACATTACGCAAAAACTTACGATAATCTTTTCATCATGGCAACATAAACTATCCAATTAACAACGTTATTCAACAGCAGTATTAAAGTGTACGAAAAATATTCCAAAACAACCCATATTTTTCAATCCCAGTCTATAATAACGGAATTCGATTCAAAACAAATATAATTCAACCAAAAATAATTATTTATAACTTCGTGCTGGAAGCACTGTAACTGCATAGTACCACGTTCAATGCATTACGATTTCGTTGCCTGATTCTGCTCGTGACAATCATAACATTATGTGCGCAACACGCTTTCGCCTTCATATGGCACGAAATCTTTATATAATGATAAATTATGAACGTGATTGGCAGAAACAATAAATATAAATAAATGTTTTAATGACTTTTACTACTTTTTTCTTTCACTACAGCATTGGTAGTGATTGGAAAAATGTTTGTTGGTTTGGCAGCTGGAATGGTGTTTACCATCAATGTGGATATCTACCCCACTGTTGTCAGGTGAGTGCAAAAATTATGTGTCCTCAAAGTAAAGCTATTTATCCCAAAGGGCTGGGTCGAGTTTGCCAGGGCTGAATGACGTCATCCAACATTGGTAAATTCTTACCAACCTCTTTTTACCGAATTTTGCTGAAGGGTTGATAGATGTATGCTGGTTTTGAAATCATATGACTGGTAACTAACTTTTTGTCGTTCCCCCCAGTATACGCACTTATGAACCCTAAACAACGCGGTTGCTAAGATTTCTGCTGGAGAGAACTTACAAGATAATTTAGAGTGTTTTAACAAACATTCTTATCATACCAAAGGTCTAAAAAATGAACTTTGAATAAAAGGACAGTCTTCTCTCAATTATCTTTTCAACGATCTTTCTTGGTTTGACCTATTCTTTTCCAGAAATACATGTAATGGGTTATCAATAGCCTTCGGTCGTTTTGGTGGAATCCTTGGACCACAAGTTGTATTACTGGTAAGTCTTTAGTTCAATCTATTTGAATTCCAATGTTTCCAAGTTAGGAAATTAAGTGAAGATGGAAAAATAGCTCAATATTTTGCGGTAAGGATTTGTTTGTTTGATATTACTTTCAAAGTTTTCGGGGATAGAACTTAAAGTATAATCTTCCACTGAGGACGATATTTTGTCCAATTTTTCCAGTAGGAGATGTGGTCTTACCGGGTCTGTGAGAAGGGTTGTACAGATGCCTGGTTCGTTTGCATTGCTGTAACTAATATTTTGTCCACCCACATTGTTCAAAATAAATTTCGAATTCAATTTTGTTACTGTCTTCTTCAATTCCATTTCCAATTCCAGGGTGTGTATACAACGCCAGATAACCCTGTCCTGGTGGTTGGCATCTTGACGTTGATGGCTGCTGTTTGTTTATACATTCTACCTGATATGAGAAAACACAACCATCCAAACACTTTACAAGATTTAAAGGAATATCGAAAAAATCGAAAAACAGCAAAGACCAATAAGAAAAATAGAGATAAGGAAAGCAAAGAATTGATTGAACCTGAGCTTAAACCTTTTGAAGAATCTGATGTTGTATGAAAGAAAATCATTGTGGTTTTGACTTGGTTCGTTGGAAATATAACACAAAGTGTTATGTAGATGGTGCACGGGGGTGCTAGGTCTGCGAGATGACGGTAATGTCCGAGCCAAAGTTCGAAAATCGACCTTTTTAGAGACTGAATTTCGAAAGTTTTGTCCATTTTTTGACGTTTTTGCTACCCTAGAGAAACTACAATCAAGGACAGAACTGTTTGTCCATCCCCTAAGTCTTGTGAGTGAACTTGATTTTGGGGGGAGAGGGGGGGGGGCTTGCCAGTCGAAAGGGTCATCGGAGCCCAGTTTTGACCACGATTGTACTTCCCTAAAATTTCAGCCAAAATTTTCAAATTTTAATCCAAATGTGAAGGATTTATGACCCTTTGTTGATGGAGAAAATTGCTCCATCGTAATGAACATTTAATTGGTCACAATGTTTATGTTTCTATGTTTTATTCCCTGTAGAGTCTTTTAGTTTTCATGTGTCTCTTGAGTCCTCTTTTGTTTAGTGTCCCTTATTTTGTTTTGAGTGTCTTTTGTATTCCCAAATTGCGTTTTATATTCATTTGTAATTCCTCTAGGGAAACTAGGATATGTTTATTAACTATAATTTTGTTTTTGTGCATAGAAATCAGTTCAACGCTGAGAGACGTGATTGAGTGTCTTGTGTGTGAGAGGTGCGTTTTACTTTTCAATGTCTTATTTCGGTTCTTTTTGGTTTTGTACTTGTGGTTGTAGCAATTTAGGTTTGTTTAAGTTCAAGAATTGGTGTTCCTTTTACATTTTCTGTTTCCCGTTTTCTGTTTGGTTTTCTTAAGTTAGGTTCCTTTTTGTCTGAGATATTTCGACCAGTCAAATTATTCAAAATATCTTCCTCCTACACTCACACCCTTTGAGGTGCGACTTTCTTAATGTTAGCACCCTTACAGAGACTTGTATGCTTTTAATGGTTTTATACCCCTTTAAGGGACTTTTGAGCTTGCGAAAATGGGATCCTTATGCCTATGGCTCACACATACCCGGCACCCATTTTGTACGGGGCTGTCCACATAGTACGTACGCACTAAAATGTCGAAAATCGAGTACCCCCTCCTGTACGCAAGCGTACGCAAATGGCTATACCCTCCTCTGGTAAGTACGTACTTTTTCATCACCCCCCCCCCCCCTCGGTTGAAAAAAATTTCGAATTCAAATCGTTTGGTTCGCACCTTTATTTCATACATGAAACTCAATGTTTATCAAGAAACTTTTTCTTTTCCTTGATGCGTATAACAAGCGTAAAAGTTGACAAAAAAAAACAAGCGAAAAAGGACTGTGAAAAATTTTCTTTACGTACGTACATTTTCCTTTGACCCCTCCCCCTGTATGCAAGCATACGCTTTTGAGAAGACCCCCCCCCCTTAGTGCGTACGTACTATGTGGACGGCCCCACCTCTGCGAGATGGTAGCTGTTGGGACAAATGGAATATTTACGTTGCTACAACCTCGTATCCGTTTATCCATCGTAGCGAGATACCCTGCAAAATTTATGGATGAGAGCGGTTTTTATGACACTGTGATTAT
Organism: Clytia hemisphaerica; assembly: GCF_902728285.1. NCBI lineage: Eukaryota > Metazoa > Cnidaria > Hydrozoa > Leptothecata > Clytiidae > Clytia > Clytia hemisphaerica. Next base: position 10,012 of record NW_027103845.1, on the reverse strand, counting down.
TGTCTTTGTTTTATCAAAAGATAATGAATATGTAATAAGCGTCTGCATTCGCTCATAAATTTTGCAGGGTAAATCGCTTCGCCTATACGTTTATCTCAGGCTTTATTTATGTTACTGATAGACGCTGGAGACATACAATTTCAATCAATCTCCAAAATTTACATTTGACTCTTCAGTTGAAAATAGCGAGCCTGGGGTCCCGTTTAACACGGTTTTGCGATGAATAGAGGCCACGACCTCGTTCCCTGCGTAATGTAAATAAAGCCTGGGATACACAGAGACGAGGTTAGAGAGCAGTGACGTAAAAAAATTGGAGGAATCGTTTACATCCCCCGTCAACGCGTCCATCTGAATCATCAATAGCCTAGCGAGCGTAAAGAGGTCACAATCTCCGTCAAAATATATTGAGAATTTTGGTTAATTATTCCCCATTTTCAGCAATTTAAAGTTTGGGCGAGAAACCCGCTTTTGATAGACTTCCAGCGTTAAAAGCTCAGAGTTAAAACTATACCCGTGCAACCTCTAATTTAGAGCGCTTCCAAATCGTTTATGGTTGTAAGATTTCGTGGGAATTTATCTTTTTTCTTAAATATTATGACTTTGGTTGCAGTATGTTCATGATTGCAGGTAATACCTGGATAGAGACAGGAGCTGCTGAAAATGTGTGAGTGTGACTCTCAGCAGGCAGAATATAAATTGAGAAGCCGAATAAAAGTGCCCCGAGTGCCGTGTGAGTTTCACAAACCAATTTTCGATTCAAGATGGCGACCAAAGCTGCTGAAACACATGAAAACTCAAACATTTTGAACTTTAACATTGGCGTTTTGGGTCACGTCGACAGTGGAAAGACATCTTTATCCAAAGCACTTAGCATAGTAGCATCTACTGCTGCCTTTGATAAAAACCCTCAAAGTAAAGAACGAGGAATTACCCTGGATCTTGGATTCAGCTCATTTCTAGTAGATTTTCCTGATCATTTGAAGAAATCTTCAACATCATCATATGACAAGCTTCAATTTACACTTGTTGATTGCCCAGGACATGCATCTTTGATTAAGACAATTATTGGTAAGTTTGGATTTTATTGAATCTGTTAGTCATACATTAACAAGGGAACATATTTTTGCGGGAACTAATTTCGGCATATTTGGCGAATTTATAGACGAAATTCACCAAAATTAAATATTTTCTCACTCGCCAAAATAAGTTCCTGGCAAAAAAAATTTGGGACGGGAGAGAGAGACTGTCTGAAATTGGTTTGATATTCTATGTTTGAGGCTTCATTGTTTGATATTCGTTTGATATTCTCAAATTTGGTTTTTGAAGTTCCTGTGATAACTTTTGGAATTGGAAACTATAGACTTTTTTTTCATTTCCATTTAGTTCTATAGTTCCGATATGAAAAACATCAAACTAAGCCACATAATGGTATAATACCGTGAAGTCGGGTAACTTGCATCAGTGGAGGCTAACATGCATTATAGCCCTCAAATGAATGACTCGGTTGGTCATTGAAATACAAAGTTAAATCAAAACAAAAATGGTAGAGTAGAGCTGCGAGCGGAGATGCATAGTTCAATTGTTTTGAAATCTCCAGACGATCTCAATCGAACGGAATCGACGATCGAACCAATCGAACCAAATCGAACGCAATCGACCGATTGAAATTCGATTGTCGAACGCAATCGAATCTCAATCGAACGTCAAAATTCTAGGTAATATTCGATTGGTTCGATTGTTGTTCGACTGTTTCGATCGTCGATTCCGTTCGATTGAGATCGTCTGGCACGTGCGTTTGCGTAGGGTAAAATGGCGAAATGCGAAAATCGAATTTGGCAAAAAATTTTTGAAAAATGACCCTACAAGATTTGACTATATCTTTTTATTCCATGAAGAGATTACTTTCAAATAAAAAATGTATTAACAATGAATGGGTAAGCTTTCTAGAAATCCAAACATAAATTGCATAGCTTTTACCAAAAAATAGCACTTTAGGATCAGAAACAGTCAAAAACCAGCTTTTTCCAATTTTCTTCGAGTTACAGGAATTAATTCCTTGTTTGTTTTGATCTGAAATTTTCAGTAGGGGTGGCCATCATGGTTCCCTTGCTCATATCCGGGGGGGGGGGGGCCGAGACGGGGGTAAGAGAATTAAAGTAAGTTTCTAAGTAAGTAAAACCTTAATTATCACTCAAAAAAGTGCCTTTTTTATGTCCATATCTTTTAAATAGATTGTCCCAGCCTTATCCCTCTTTCAGTAAAGCTTCCTATACCTTTTGTCCTTCAGAAAAACCAAAAATATTGGCCTTAATTGCTTGCTTTCAGTTCCTGTAGCCAGTAGTGTGACCCCCTGTATTTCTATTTGTGACCCCCTGTATTGTATTTCGCGCGGGTTTTTAATAGAGATGTCACATGACTCAAATCCCGCAGTCTTATTGGACTAGAGGAAAGCGAAAGTGAAATCGCGCGATCTGATTGGATGAAAAAAGACCGCGGGAGCTGGAAACGAATGGAATTCTCTAGAATTCTCATTCGGAAACAAAATGGCGGCGAGAAAAGCACGTCTTTTTCTTTGGACAAAAGGTTGTAAATTCTGGTTGATTTTAAGGTTTTATCTTATCTTATCTCATTTACTTTAATTAGTAGAGGCTTCTTCAATGTTTGGGGAAGGTAAGTCTGTAAAAGTTATTTGTTTTTCGGTGGAAAAAAGTGTTTAAAAAAGCATTTTTTGTGCTCAAGGTTTATTTTTCTTCGCAAATTTTTGTCTTCAATCTTAAATAGATGAACGAGTATTTGACTGATGCTTATGATTTTTTCATAGGACATAGTAAAACTATTCAGGAACTTAGACCTTTTTACAGAATTTCAAAAAATCTGTTAGTTCTGGAGATATATTGAAAAGTTTAGACATGGGTAGTTTGCGTTCGTGTTTCGCGTTCCCAAACCAAACGCACGTGCTGGCTTTATTCTTGCAGCTTCCCAACATCCAAGCTCTCAAACATCACAAGCTGAATGAATTTACTTTCGATTTCCCGTAGAAATTATGTGATGAACAATCCGGGGGTCAATAAATCGACGATCGAACGCAATCGAATGCAATCGAACATCAATTGAACGCAATCGAATCGGAAAATTGCGGTAATATTCGATTGAGATTCGATTGCGTTCGACAATCGAATTTCAATCGGTCGATTGCGTTCGATTTGGTTCGACTGGTTCGATCGTCGATTCCGTTCGATTGAGATCGTCTGGAAATCTTGCTGCTTTGATTGGTCAGTCACTTGAGGGCTATGCATGTTTAGCCTCCACTGATGCAAGTTACCCGACTTCACGGTAGAAGTTGTATCTAAAGTTTTACTGTTTTTGAGAAATTTGCCTGTATACTAAACCGTTGGGTGCACCTAAAAGCATTGAGGTACAAATAAAAACAGGAGAAGTAAGTTATTATAATCAAGCTCGCCCTACGATTAAAAAAGGCTTGTAAACTTGGCAATCCTTTATCAAATGACAAGACTTTTCAATTAATGTTTTCTTCAATCCAGGGGATGTCAATCGAAAAATTCGATTGTTGCATCGATCGAAGACAATCGAAGTCGATCGAAGTGATCAGCCGAATCAATCGAAGTCGATCGAAGTGATTGTCAAATCGATCGAAGTCTATCGAAGATTTAATTTTTTTCCTCTTTATGATTGACTTCGATTGACTTCGATTGACTTTGATTGACTTCGATTGACTTTGATCGACTTCAATCGACTTCAATCGACTTGTTTGTCGTTACCGTCGTAACTTGCTTGCAGCAAATAATTTCACCCACCTTGTGTCTCCTTTGTGCCTTAAGGTCGGTCTCCACTTGCGCGCAATGCGATAGCTCTTCTTTGAGCAAAGCTTCCACGCTATTGGTCACAAGAAAAATGAAGCAATTCCATTGGCGTGATCTGACGGTTTGATCGACTTCGATCAATTCGACAATCACTTCGATTGATTCGACCAATCACTTCAATCAACTTCGATCGACTTTGATTGCTTCGATCGCTTCAATTGCTTCGATTGACATCCCCTGGTTCAATGTGAACTCAATTGCTTGATATTCTCCTCCAAAATTCTCCAGCGAATTTTTGTCTAAGAATTGATTCTGAAATCATGTGTGCTTATAAATTCATTTTCATTTTTTAGCTTAAGAAAATATATTTTCGAAACAAAATTTAAAGAATAACGAAATGGAACAAACCCCTATAGGGGTACTCCTTTCTGCCCTAAATTTTGTAAACTGATGCTTGAGTTTATGATAAAATGATACTAAAACCTTCAATTGATTATTTACAAAAATCAGATTTAGATTGCTATAAAACTTTAGTTGCAATAATCATTTTCAAAGGTATAATCAGAGGAATGTAAAGAGATGGAAAAACAGCTTTTCTGATTACTCAAAGTTCAACGATCACTTCTATTGAAAATTCTATTGTAAAAACGTTGACTAGGTCATTAAATGAAAGTCCAGAAAAGACTGCTCGCCATACAAATCGGACCGTTTCTACATGATTTGACGATAAAAAGAAAATTTGTTTTTCCTTTTTTGCAGATTTACTAGTTCAATTTTTAAGAATAAGGAGCAATATTTTTACCAATGCATAGCAAAAGAAATTCTTAACGCAATGATATTAAATTGGTTCTTGTAAAACTGTCAGAAGTCTAGTAAAATCAAGATGAAGTTATAATTTTCTCGAGCTCTAGCTTTCCATATTATGGTGCGGTCATGATGCGGTTATATCAGAAGAATCGCTAGGAAATTCTGAGTAAGAAGATATAGGTACCTTTTCGTAAAGGAGAGGTGTAGCCAAAATATAAGCCCTAAAAGTTTGCGCATAATCAGGCTTGAAACAAAAGAATTTCGTCACAACATTCTAATTATGCAGACTTTTTATAGCGACAACAAAAGAAACCTATTTACTTGACATAAACTCCCTTAAGGGTAAGAGACCTGGTGTATGACGAGCCGTTTTTCCATTGTTTTCAAGAAGCTGTTTTTCCATCTCTTTACATTCCTCTGGGTATATACTGAAATCTTCCTTTTTATCATAAGGTGCCATGTTGTCTTCCTTCTTCTTTTACTTGAAAAAATACAGACCAGAAAAAAATTTCTGAAAAAGAACACAGTCAAAAATAAAGGGGGGTTTTGTGACATTTCTACCTTCTGTCATATCTGATACCATATCTGGTGGAATTTTGAGGTTACCATATCAAAACTTTGAAGAACTCAAGTATAGAAATTTCTCGTTGTTTTAGAAGAAACACGAATTTAAGAGGTTACTTCAATCCTGAGTAATACTTAGAAATATGATGTGGTTAAAGTGAGGTTACCCAAATGAGGTTACCTCATTCTAAAGCTTATAAATCAATACCTACTGAAGCAAAATTGCTCAAAATTTAAATAAGCCTCAAGTAGGCCTCATTCTAAGCAAAAACTAATTTGGATTTCTTAAAAGCTGTATTTTTGGGGCTAAATTGAGGTTACCAATTCACAATTTTCATAAACCCCTTTATCATCTAATTCGCTTCAAAAAAAGTGGATATTTTGTTGGCAATTGGTTTGATAAAGGTAATAGAAGCTAAATTCATCATGAAAATTATGACTGATAAACAAAAAGGTTGTATATTTAAGGTTACTCTTGTAGAAAA
>NW_027103845.1:0-4239 GCF_902728285.1 Clytia hemisphaerica | reverse complement strand
ACAACAAAAGAAACCTATTTACTTGACATAAACTCCCTTAAGGGTAAGAGACCTGGTGTATGACGAGCCGTTTTTCCATTGTTTTCAAGAAGCTGTTTTTCCATCTCTTTACATTCCTCTGGGTATATACTGCAGTTTTTTAAGAACAGGGCAGTTCCAATAGTTTGAAACTTAGATTTTTTTTCAATTTTGGATATGTTTATGAGCTGAGTAAAATCCCAAAATATTTTGGTCTGAAAATCTATAATGGCAGATTTATGCTAATTTGATTATAAAGAATCAAAATTTATTTCATAATCATAGTAAATTATGAAATAAATTTTGATTCTTTAATAAAACTATGGCGAATAAATTGAACATGCCAATTTGAAGCTTTGACATTTTTGGGCATTGCACTTAAAAAAAGTTTTTTGATATAGTACCATGCTTTCTCTTTCTTGAATCAAAATGAGGAATCGTTTTTTGTGATTCTGAAACTATAGCCAGTATATAAACTATACAATTTTCAAAAAAAATCTAAATTTTCAAAATGGTAGCTGGAGTTCTGACGTCACAAAAACATTACAAATGTGATTTTAGGGGTATTTTAAAGCCATCTGAATTGAAGTAGGGGGAAATTTATAAAGTCCTTCGACTTTTTTAGTCAAAGGGGAATCAAAATAACATAGGTTCCAAAGGTTTTTTTCAAACATATTGGTGTGTTTTTTGGACAAATAAGACGGTCAGAGGCAATTATTGTAGGGTCAAAATTTAATGAAAAATTTAAATTGAGAAAAGAGACCTGTTTTATATTTTTGGAAAGCTCTCGAAACATTTTTAGTATTTTGCGATGTTGTTTGGAAGAAAATGCTAAAGTATTTTCAATTCATTTCTCGAGAAAAGCGAAGTAAGAGTTGAAGTAAGAGATTATAGACAAAGCAAAGTATAGTGAAGTTTTGAAGTAACGAGTAGATAAAAGCAATGGATAAAAGAGTGAATAAAGTAGCGAGTTGATAAAGCAATAGATAATGGAGTGAATAAAGTAGCGAGTTGTTAAAGTAATAGATAAACGAATGAATAAAGTAGCGAAGTGACAAGTAGATAAAGCAATAGATAATGGAGTGAATAAGGTAGCGAGTTGATAAAATAATAGATAAACGAATGAATAAAGTAGCGAAGTGGGAAGTAGATAAATTTTTTTATTTTTTTATTTATTCCTTATTTAACGTTGGTACAAAACAAAATAGTACAAAAGACTAATTCAAACCAACATGACAATCTAATATTTACTTAATAGTAAATAATATAGGATAAAAATTCTAAAAACATTAAAAGATTGAGCACAGTTTGCAAGAACAATATATTTTTGCTTTCAAAATTTTTGTTTTAAAGCATTCTAATGATCAGATGTTTTGGTCTCATTGGGCAATCTATTCCAAGCCTGTCTGCCCGATAGTTAAAGGAGTTCAAGCAAACTGCATTTTTTGGCAGTGGAAGTTTAATTTGAGCGCCTCTTCTAAGTTTTGGAAGACGTGGGGAATCGTTATCCTCATCATCACTCCTGTTTCACGCTGGATAATTTCAAACTGGGTCCCAGCCTAGTTTTATTCCGATATATTGACGCTTTATAAACTTCCACTAACATGAGTTGGAGGTTTTGAGTATGGATAGACGCACAATTTGCTTTAACCAAAAGCTCGTCATAATTAAGATTTAGAAGATTTTCTTTAGCTCTAAGAGCTCTGTAGTGAGCTTCAGTCAAAAGATTATGTGCGATCTTACTGCAAAACATCCAAATGAGAGGGCAATACTTAAAGGTAGATAATATAAAACTATTAAATAATAAGTCTGCCTGATCTTGGTTCAAATATGATCTCATTCTCAGGATAGATTTAGTTTTTTGAGAGGCTTTCTTACATAGATCCTGAATATGGTATAAATGATAAAGCACTGTCGATATTTATACCAAGAAGAAGAGCATTCTCAGAAGATATTAGTGAAAAATTTCCTATGTCAATAGATATATTTGCTTTTTAGTACCTGGAAATAACATCTGGAACTTCTCCGGATTGGCTACAAGAGAGTTATGTTCAAACCAAGCGAGAATAACTTGCAAGTCTAATTTTAAGGCTTCAATGACTTCTTGCAAGGAAGAAGCACATTTATGAAGAGTATTATCATCGGCGAAGTTACAGAGGTCATCTTCATTTACAAAATGAAATAAATCATTGATAAAAACATTGAAAAGGAGTGGACCTAAAACAGATCCTTGAGGCACTCCAAATAGCAAAGGTAGCCAACTACTGTAAGATGAACCCACTCTGACCCTGTGTTTCCTATTTGAAAGATAGCTATGGATAAGAGCGAGGCTTTTATTTCCAAGTCCATACGCATGAAGTTTAGCGATTAGAAGATCATGAGGCAAGCAGTCAAAGGCTTTAGACAAATCCATCAGAATTGCTCCAATTTTCTCAAATTAGAAAGCGACATCTGCCATTTTCGCAACATGTTAAGTAAAGCACTCTGTGTGCTATACTGTTTGCGAAAACCACAGAGTTTAGTAGAGAAGAAGGATTCGAGAAAAATGTTTAATTGTTTCGATATTAGTTTTTCAAAGATTTTTGCCGGGGAAGGGAGCAAACTGACGGGTCTGTAGTTATCCTTGTCGTGCTTACTTTTCTTTTTATGGACTGGGATAATATCAGCCTGCTTCAAGCTATCAGGAAAATATTGTGATTCAAGACTGTGGTTGAAACACGATGTCAGTGTAGGAGCACAAACAAATTTGGCTAACTTTATGATCTTAGTAGGAATATACCACTGATGACTTAGAATAGCTCAGGCTATTATACCTGAGTGTTTCTGAATTTGTTACTAGTGAAGCTCAAACGCGTCAATATCTTGCCTTTCGCGATTTTTATAATGCTTGGATGACAAGAGAATTTATCTATGGCTGAATTGACGTTGTCCGAGATTTCACCATAAACAGAATTCCAACGAGGAACGTCTAAGCGTTCAGTTTTACAGTGTGATAGTGCTCATTGAAGGTTTCAGCAATATCTATATTTCGAGATAAAATGCTATCATCCTCAATGAGCTGAATTCTCTCATCAACAAAATTGACCTTATTTGAAAAGAAAGGCTTGAATGTGTCCCAGAAGCCTTTAGGAATTGTTTGGGTCACTTTACTGAAGAGAGATTCTTGGCGTTTCCTTCATATTGACGACAAAATTTCTCTGACGCTTATAACGAGCAACATCTTCAGGATTTTTGGTATTATTTGCTATGTTTTTTAGTTTTGATCGGAGCATAATGGCTTTCCTGAGTTCTTTGGTTACATGCTGCTTATTATTAGCGCGGATTAACCTTGTCTTTGATGGTGCATGCTCATTTAATAAATTTACAAAAATTTTCTCAAATAAGCTATAATCTACAATATTTCTATCTTAAGTTGACAATTTAGTTCGTTTAAAAATATAACAGAATTGAAATTTTTATAATCCCTAAACTTCCTTCGTACAGGGGGTAATTTTACATAAGTAAAAAGTAAATAAAGCAATAGTTAAACGAATAAAGAAAGTAGCGAAGTAGCGAGTTGGTAAAGCATTAGAGAAACGAATGAATAAATAGCGAAGTGGCAAGCTGATAAAGCAATAGATAAACGAATGAAGGAAGTAGCGAAGTAGCGAGTTGGTAAAGCAATAGAGAAACGAATGAAAAAAGCGGGACAAGATAAGAATAGACGAATGAATAACATGGCTCCGACTGGGGTTCTAGGTCCCCCTGCCAAATTTAGGTCCCCCCTGAGAACAAGGTCCCCCCAGCCTGATAAAATTTTAGGTCCCAGTATAGGAGAAAAATTTTATGGCATTCACAAAGCTCTATTTACATGTATGTGCACTTTTAGAGAATGCAATAGAATGTCTTCATTTTTGTATTTTAAGGATCAGACCACACTTTGCATGAAACAAAAAGGTTTAGAGAAATTAAAAACCAACAGTAAAGAAAAATATTTAGGAAGTGTTATTTAGCCCCCAGAGTTACATAAACTAATGCAGCCCCCCCCCCAAGATAGAGCTCCCCCTGCCTGTTGGGAAAAACAAGCAGCTCCCACCTCTTATATGGCAAATTTTAGGTGTAGCTCCCCCGGCGGGGGGGGGGGTTCGAGCCATGAATAAAGTAGCGAAGTGGCAGGTAGATAAAGCAATAGATAAACAAATGTGTGGGTAGCAAAATAGGCGCTTTCTTATAATTTTTAAC
>NW_027103844.1:0-35446 GCF_902728285.1 Clytia hemisphaerica | reverse complement strand
AAGCAGATATTCGACAAGAAAAATCGGATATCGAAAATTATTCAGTCGCGAGCTTGATGATATTCGACGAAGCGAAGCTGAGTCGAATATCATTAAAGCGAGACTGAATAATTTCGATATCCGATTTTTCACGTTGAATATATGGTTTATCGTTCACCAATTAGCATGAAAGCATTCTAATTTTCCCTATTGCGTATTGCATTCAGTCTTTCTCTCTTTTTATGACATTTTCGAACGTTTTACTAGACTAGTAAACTAGTCGTTGAAAACAGACCCATATACAAAAAACAAGCTCCAAATAAATAGAATCGAAGGGGTGAAGTTGCGTCTCTTTTCTGAATTTCAACGACTAGAAGCTACTTCCCTCAAAAAACGTTGTTTAATTTTACAACTTTTTTCAGGTTTTTGAGAATCCATCCAACTTTTTTGACTAAATGATATTTCATAGTAACATTGAACATGGGAACATATAAAGAAATGAGCATTTCTAAAAACGCAACAAGAATCGCAAAATTGCGACTAAATATTTCCTTAAAAATGAAGGTCATTATTGACATATATAAAAAAGCACACATAATAAAGTATACATATATTTGTCCAGAAAGAACTGGCATGTTGTTTGCTTTGATTTGGTGTTTAAAAATATGTACTTATCAGTCCTAAAAAAAATATAAATTTGAATATAATGAGGGCAATAAGTCTGGTTAAATGTTACCTTATTCACAAGATTTAAGGATTACTGAAAAAATACTACTGCAGATGAACTAAACTCAAAAACTAAAACTTTACAATAAATTTACATTACGACAAAGTAAAAATCTATCTTTAATAGCAACAAAGAAAAAAATGTGGCTCAAAGTTTTAAAGCATTTAAATAGCTTGTAAACAGTAGACCTTTTTTTAAAGAGGCAGCCATATTGAATAATTATGTACTCCAGCATAACAATGATACAGCCATGCATAATTATTTAATTCAGTAGGTATAGAGAATTCAAGATTTGAAAACAGACACTGCATTGGTTTACAAGACAAGACTAGAGAAAGATGTCATGAAAAAAATAAAGTATTTATCAAAAAAAGGTTCTCTTTTTTTTGGTAATCAATACACCGTTTAACAGGTGTTGCTGCACACTTGTATGAACAATTTTCTATTGTTTTGATTTTGGCAACCACAAGAAACTTCACTCTCCCCCCCGTAAAAAATGGTAGGTAAACATCCAGTTCTCATAAGAAAACCCAGCAGAGAAATGGTAGGTAAAGAACTCCTTTTAATCATAACTTCTTTTCCTCTTGATGAATTTTTGTGAAATTTTCAGGAGAGATACATAAAATTGTCATTAATATCATGTTCAAACATCTAAAACATTCTCTTTAAAGGAAGGAAAAAAAATGGCAATGTTTACATTTCTCTAACCTTCCAGCCACAGTACTAAAGTGAGCATTTTTACCTACCGCCTCTACGGTGGAGATGGCGAGACTGTTAAACGGTGTATTCCAACAAACAACAATCAATATACCGTAACAGGATCCCGCGGTTAAACATTATCANACACTCGCAACGTCTATTAAGACTAGGGATTTAGGTATAAAATATTACTGTTACCTTCATTACTTGATTTCGATTTTTCTTCGACGAAATTCCAAAATATATCATCTAGTGTCTGAAAAATATGAATTTAATAAGTACCTGTTACACCGCATTTACCAACTTCATGAAAAAATACTTTAATCGGATCGAATTTTTGCCGGTTTTGCGAAATTAAAACTCGCGAAATTGCTTGGCATCGCTTATTTGCGAAAATTAATCAACCTTGGTTTGTTTGGACGAAGATGTCTATTTTTCTGCATTGACGGTGAAGAAAACTATTAATTTACGGCGGAGAGGGGTTAATTGTTTTTCTAGTGAAGTTTGTTAAAGGAGTACTTGAAAATGTCCAAAAGAAGAAAGAAATCGTTTTTCCTTAAAAATCATACTTACCCGAAACTAAATTCGCGCGAAATTTTTGTGACCGAATAATTCGCAAAATTAAATCCACGTGAAAGTGCTCATTCGCGAAATTAAATCCCAAAAATTAAATCCGATTAAAATGGTTTTATTGACGTTTTCACTTTAACCTTACTTGATTCTGATATAAGCTTGTTAATACACGAGAAAATTAGTGTTAAATTTTTGTGAAAAGGTCACAAACTATTTTCGCGAACTTATATTTGTCAATACGTAAAATATTACCCGTATCTTTCACCGTACTTTGACTGAGGGCAATATTTCACACCATCTATTTGATAAACCAATTATCATTGTATTACATCCCTCGCAAACCGTTCTTTATTGTATTCAGAGTTGAAAGGTCTATAATATTTACCGCTCTTGAATCATCCAGTGCCTCTGCTTCCACTTTTCCAACTATAAAATTTAAGAAAACATTATTGTAAGTAAGCCAATTTATCGAAGTACAGTGGACTTTCGTTAATTCAAACTTGGATGGGAAATCTCAAGATTACATAGAAATTTGAAATTCTTGCGGAATTATATTTCGTAATTAAGCCAAAAATTCGCCAGTTTCGCTGAATTTAATTTCGCAATCAAAGGCAATCGTGTATGCATGATGTATTGGTCTTAAAATCCAAATTGTAGGGATAAATTTTGAAACAAGATTGTAATTCTTGACCTCGAAATAATTTTTGTCGGATCGAAATAAAAATGCATGCTCTCCATCTCAGATGTGTTTAAAGATTATTTAATCATCTTTACAAAACTAAATGTTTGGTATTGCTGAAATAAAATTTTGCAGTTTGCCTCTACTCGTTGTAATTTGCTTAAAGCACATGGCAAGATACCTTAAACTGTAGCCTATTCTCCTGTGCACGCGGGTCATTTTTTTTAATTGAAAAATATTGCCGTGTGTCGAGTTGATTTTCTTGTATTTTCTCAAATTAGGTGCCAAAATCCAATTAACAAATTTGGAATTTTCAAAAATCCCGGTTGAAAAAAGCCAAAATCCAAATTTAACAACTTTGGAATTCTTAAAAATCCAGCTTGAAATAAAGCCAAAATCCAAACTAAGCAAGTTTGGAATCTTAGGGATTTCGGGTCGGAATAAGCCAAAGTTACACTGATCAAGGTTGGAGATTTTGAAAATCCAGATTGGAAAGGCAAAAATCCAAACTAAACAAGGTTGGAATTTTGAAAAATCCAAGTTGGAAAAATCCAAATATATAATGTGGAAAAAGACAAGGTTTTTGTTTTTTGAACAGTCACTCGCTTGCCTAGGCTCGATGGCTCCCGGTCAATCTCTCGTTATTGTTCGCACAGATACGTGGTTGATCTTAGATCACTCACACTGCTAAGCTGGGTAACATTGGGTCCATGGAAACCATGGAAACGACTATGCCACAGTTTACCCTGAGTGCCTCACTGTGCGAACTCACTACGATTGACCGAGGCCGCTCCGAAGAGACGCCTCGCCTGACGGAAACTTACAGCTTGACTGTTCACATAATAGCCTAATATCTATAGTTAGCTATACAACAAGACACTTTTGTACAAAAAATCGCTTCTGGTTTACTCAAAGGACATGCGCAGAAAATGTTCAGAAGAAGATAATTTCCACATGGATTTTTAACGTTTTCCAAACTGTTAGGAGAAACACAAGTTTCCAACCCAAAAAGTCTAGCTCTGCAAGCTGAAGTTTCAATCTAGACTAGTCATAGCTTTCACTAAATGCCCCCACTGAAAGGTCATGTCATGCACTCATAAAGCTTTTAATGCTTTAAAGATTGAAACATAAAAAATAATCGGGAATAATTATTGATTGATTGATTCTCTATTGCTACTTTGCCTAATAAAAAATAGTCAAGAGGATACTGCCGATAAAATTTCTCAAAAAGTTCTGCGCCATCTTAAATAGGGCGAAATAGACACCAATCCTAGCTAAGGCCCGGACTCCACCCGCCTACGCTGTGATTGCACTTCTCAAGCAAAATCTTTTATGTTGTTGGTCAAAAGAAAAATAAAGGAATGCCATTGTGGTCCATTCAGACGTACAGTCGAGAAAAGTTGAAATGCGCCTAATTTCTTTTAAAATGCATAGTACTTTTTCATGATGCAATCTTTTCTCCAAGCTGAAAGGATTGAATCCATTAAGATGATCGCAGCGCAGACAATAGACAATGAAGAGACGTGCCTTCAGAAAGCTAGACTTTTTGAGTTTATAGCTATATACTTTCACTTTATGGTGTTTCTGTATGACTGTCTGTGTGCCTAGTCTAACCACCGTTAAATGCCTTCGGGAAGGTCCCTCCTAACTTGGAAAGCCAGAATTGGAGCTATTTCACCAAACTACTGGAGCGCAAGTTATTACCGTGAGATTGGGTAACTTGCATCAGTGGAGGCTAACATGCATAGCCCTCAAATGAAAGACCTGACTGGTCATTAAAATACAAAATTAAATCAAAACAAAAATGGTATAGAGTAGAGCTGCGAGATTTGTATTTTAATGACCAGCCAGGTCTTTCATTTGAGGGCTATGCATGTTAGCCTCCACTGATGCAAGTTACCCAATCTCACGGTACGTAGGCTATCACAACTGCAAAAGTTGAATGTGCGCCTATACAAACTTTTTTCCAAATAGATTTACCACACTGAACAAACAGTGAAAACACTCTAAGTGAGGTAAATCTATTTTGAAGACCAAAAAAAAATTGATTGACATTGATTCACATTCAATTTTGGATTCATATGCATACATTCTACTTTTTTGTACTTTGCCGGTATCTTATTTTACCAAGTTAAGAAAGACATTCCTGAGTTACAACCATATAATGGTCTTTAAAGCTCAAGAAGATCTATAAACAATAAAGGTAGTTATTAATAAAATAACAGACAAAGATAAATTACAGTTTGAACAAAAATGTATACAAATGTACATTTGAAAACTTGAGCAAACTTCTTTAAAGATTCCAGAAAAAGAATTGAAATCATTGCTGAAATGAACTTCTGACTAAATTACAGTATTTATTCAGTTTTAAAGACAAGAAACAAAATTAGCCATATACAAAACACTTTTTCCAGTCAAAGACGAAAGAATCAGCTCATCATCATAACCAGTCTGCCATTTTGTTTGTTTTGATTTGCAAAAGTAATATTGTAATTCGTGTTATGGTGTAATTATATATACTTTTTCTATAATTTGCATTTATAACACTCGCTTCAGCTTTTCAATGCTAAATCAAAACTAATGAAATGTAATATATAATAATGGTAATAGCCTATAACGTAATATGAAAATGTGTATAACATTTACCGCTGTATAATTTACCGCCTTATTTTTGCGGAACACTTAATTGGCCGGAAATCAAATTACAAACAAACACAAACGCAAAGATTCGAGATTCCAGTCCAATATCTATGCGTGAAGCTATGAGTGCCTCCTCGTCGCTGCGCTCCTGCGGGGGCAAAGAATATAATTTCCACATGGATTTTTAATGTTTTCCAAACTGCTTCGAAAAGCACAAATTTACAACCCAAAAAGTCTATTTTTTCCAAGATGAACTTTCAATCTAGAAAAATATGATTTCCACATGGATTTTTAACGTTTTCCAAACTGTTTCGAAAAGCACAAATTTCCTACGCAAAAAGACTAGTTTTTCAGCCCAAAGTCTCAATCTAAAAAAAATTCTTTTTTTCCACATTGATTTTCAACTTTTTTTCAATTTTCAAAGTGTTTGGAAAAATGAAATTTCCAACTCAAAAAGTCATGCTTTCCAACCAGCATTGGAAAATTGTTAATTCTACATTTGGTTTTATTTTATTGATTTTTTGAGGGCATTGGTTTATGTCACAAAACCTATTGGCAATTTACGTTTTCCCAATCAGCTATGAGGTAACTGTTCAAATTTCCAACCTAACCAAAATTTCCAACCCGAAAAGATGGAATTTCCAACCTTGGATTTTAATAATTTTTTCCTGTGATAAGTACATAGTGCAACTCTTATCACTCCGGGAAATTGACCTCTCAAATTCGCTGAGAAGATTTGGATCCTGTCAAATCAAAATTTTAAAACTTCGACCCAAAAATAGCCTCAATGGTAAGAGAAAAAGGAGGCGTTTGATCGAGCAAACGCGGGGCGAGGTAGCGAGGGGCCCGCAATCTGTCGTGTGATTATTATACATAGACTAGTAAACTATTGTCGTTGTATTTCGCTGCAGCTTCGCCTCCCCGCGCACTGGGTGTACTGAATACAAAAAGAATACAAGTGGTTTTCAAAACCACTCTCTCCCGCGGCAATTTATTTTTTTTAAAGAATTCTCTTGCGCGTTTCAATTTATACGCACTGTTCCCACTTCCTGTGTCAACGGAAAAACCAGACGCTTGCAAGTCTATCGTGTGATGAATGGGTGTGTAAAGTCAAACTCAAAAATTACTTTTTAGAAAATTTGGGCTTATCGAGAAAAAATATCTTTAGTTGTAATTATGCATGCAATGCAATGTTAAATGACAAAAATTGTCAAGTCCTTGGCGGCTAAAATGCAACTTTTGCGCGCGCTCGATCGATTAACTCGAGGGAAAAAGTTTTATTTAACGTATTACTGTTATGCCCCGGGGAGGGGGTACTAGAGTTACGAGTTGGCTGACGGGTATGTGCCGCGCGGTCTTTGGTGGATATGGACCCTTAGAGGGACTAAGACCAGCCCTTAGATCGACTGAAATCGAGGAAAAATCCGATTTTTCGTGAATTCAGGGTCAAGCGAAGAATCTTTGAAGATCTTTGAAAGATTTTTGACCAGGGATGATATATGTGATATCTGTGGCTTTTGATTCCGTTATGTTGATATCTTGAAAAGGTTTTTTTTGAATTTTAAACATATTTTTACCTCATATTCTGGAAAACGGATGATTTCACGGATTCGAATTTTAGCTGGACAATTGACTTTCTTCGTGTCTTGGACGAGCGTACGTGTTTTCTTCGACTCTCCTTGTTCCTCCTGGTAGGGAAAATTAATTATAGATTTGTATTTTGCTGTGTGTATTTTTGAAGGAAAGTTAATTAATATTTAGTGCATTGTAGACAAAAACTATTCTGTGTATTTTCGAAGGAAATAATACAATTTTATAAAGAATCCCCTCGATGTATTTTTAATGAAAAATGTTTTTGCGTATTTTTATAGACGAGGTTTGGGAATGGGTTTGTTTGTCTTGAAATGGGGGATGGAAAGTATGGAATCATGAGGGCAAGGTTATTGACATCCTTCTCTTTTTCGAATACACAGAGCAGCGCAGCTTGATATAAAAAGTAAAAATATAAAATACCTCAGCTTGTTTTGCTAATCGTTTTTCTTTGTGAGATTTATTGAAATCCTGTCCATGAGCGCAATATAACCTTTGGGATCCAACAATCAAAAATGGAACTCCAGTGTACGGTATTTGTTCAGTCTCCCAGTAAACTTCAACATGAAATCAACGGCAGTTTTAACATATTATGTAAATTGCAATTCTTTAAGCGTTTTAACATATAATGTTAAATTCGTTCTTTGTCGAATTAACATAATACGTTGATTCCAAGAGCGCACACCTAAAGCTTTGCTTACCGTAGGGCGGTGGTGGGTGGTAGTGTCGATAAAACGCCCAATTTAATCATAATGGTAGACGAAGCTCCGTGCACGTCCTCCTTTTGCTCTTTAATCAACTGGTTGGCAAACGATATCATCCACCAGGATGCATCCTCTCTTATTTTCCACCTATTTTCTACTTTCCTATCTTCTATCCTGATTTTCTGACTTTCTCTAGTGTTTCTAATTGTTTTCTAAGTATTTTTCTGAAATTTGCCCGTACCGGTCTCCGACCCCGGCTCGAACCACCAAATACAAGCAACCTTGGTTTACAAACCCAATGCCTAACCGCTAGCGCCAACGAGACACGGCAGAATGCTGTCATTCACAAATACTTATAGTGTGTAATTTACAGACCTTTATTAAGAAAGCTCCCAACCCTACCGGTGCCCCTACAAGGATCCCTACGGGATCCTAAGTTAGGTCACAGGGTACGGATGCCCCTAAGAAGGCCTTCGGCCTTATATTGTGACTCTCGAGCTCCAACCCTAACCCTAACCCTAACTGATAATAACCGAACCCCCGTCTAGGTCCGTAGATTGAAAAATTTCACTTGCATCCTGGTGGATGA
The DNA here is from genome assembly GCF_902728285.1 of Clytia hemisphaerica. NCBI lineage: Eukaryota > Metazoa > Cnidaria > Hydrozoa > Leptothecata > Clytiidae > Clytia > Clytia hemisphaerica. Next base: position 27,266 of record NW_027103844.1, on the reverse strand, counting down.
TATCGTCTGCCAACCTAATCAACTGATCAATACTAAACATTATACAGTTTGAAATAGATTTATACAATGGCTGATAATATGAACAATAATCAAGGTACGTATGTATGTGTTTTCTGGATCCTGGATTTTGTCTAGAACCTAAATTGTTTACAAGATAGCATCAAATTGTCAGACTAGGTATCTATATAAAATTGATAATATAAAATATGTAGACACACCTATGCTCTATAAACTGAACAGATACTTAAAAACCATCATTTGCACAAGTAACAGTATTTTGACAAATTCGTAGTATAAATATGGATTATCATTAATTTCAAATGTTTATCCTATTTGTGAGTTGGTTTGTTTTATAATCTGATAATCCAGACGATGTCAATCGAACGAATCGAAAGCCAAATCAATTGAACACAATCGAATAATTGCAATTCGATTGACGAACGCAATCGAATTGTAATAGAATATTACCCATGACTTGCCGTTCGATTGCTTCAATTACGTTCGATTGTATTCGATTGCGTTCGATTGTATTCGATTTATGTTCGACTGATTCAATGGTACTAGATTTTATTCACTTTCGTACGGGACTTTAGCGCTCGGCCGCCCACGCTATAAAAAGCTCTAACGGGGTAATCCAATTTAATTTTATCGCAATCAAACTCATCGAACATAATCGTAACCGAACGAAATCGAATGTAATTGACCTCGTGATTGACAATCAATCGAACCAATTGAATACACGTTTTTTTTATAAGGAACACGTTTATAAGGAACTCGAGGCTGAAAATGGTTCAAAAAATAAGGAATTGTTAAGGAACTGCTCAGGCTGAGAATAAGTGGATTTGAAAATAATGTACCTTATTGGGACTAATTTGACCAAATTTTGATCTTTCAAGGGGCAATTAAAGTTCAAAATTTCCTATGTAGTATAGTAAGGAACTCGATAAGGAACTTTGAGACTGAAATTCTCTGTAAAAATAAGGAAATCCAGGCTCAGAGCAAAGTTAAGGTTCCTTATAAAAAAAAATGTGTATAGTCAACTATCAATCAAACCAATCTAACCTTACTCGAACGCAATCAAACACAATCGAATATTACCCAGGATTCGGCCGTTCGATTAAGATTCGATTACGTTCGACAATCAGTTACATCAAAATGCCTCGAAAATGTCAATATGAAAATTGCGTAATCAGAGAACGTATGTCTCGCTCATTATAAAAAGGCCGACACAAACTTTCAATAATTGGATTGTAACATCGAGTTAAGTCTCTTTTGTTAAGTCATCAGGGGGGTAAATAAAACAGACCTTGATACATTTATCATTCGTTTCAACTTGACCATTTGTTTAAAACTCAGCCTCCTAAATATTTGGGGTAGGTAAAATATGTACAAAGAAATTCATACTTTTCCAACCCGGCCAATCTTTAAAAAGAAGCGAACAAAAATGTAATTACCCTTTCCAAATAAACCTCTTCGGTGGCGAGCGTAGTCTACTCTGACGTAATTGTAAAATTTATGTAATGGGAGTTTGACATAGTAATGTAATGTTGTTTGGGGAATTATGAAGTTCTCTGGGATTTCGATTGCATTTATTCAGGTTGATTTTTTATGACTTCTAATGGTACTTTTTCTAACGAGTTTGATTACTCTGTTCTCACACTTATGTCTTTTTTTTTGCGTCCTTTTCCGTGATTACTTTTATTTATATTTTTAAAGACAGGTAAGAAGGCATATTGATGTAACTGACAATCGAATTGCAATTATTCAATCGCGTTCGATTACGTTCGATTGGTTCGATTGCGATTTTTGTTCGAAGTTGTTTGATTGACACCATCTGGGATAATCCATCATACTATAAACACTTACTGGGAATACTACTCCAGATGGTCGCCACTCTTCTCGATGCGATACAATTGATGAAAGAATTTTTCTAATCCATACATAGTTAATTGATAATGGACAAGATGTCAATAGACCTTTTCGCCTTTCCATCCACCATCTTGAATTGTATGCAAAGATACAGGAGCGAAAAAGCCGTGGTTGGATTTAGTTGGAAAATATGCAAAAATATATGCAATTTTACACAAAGATTAAAAAGACAACAAAGCATCTCTTATAAATAAATTTTATAATCATTAGATTAGAACAATAAAAGATCGAATTTCTTAATCCAAAAAGAAATATTTACCGAACAACATTTTGGCGGAACGCTAGTGTGACTAACTGCCAGCCAATTGAACAGTTGATCATCGATTGGCTTTTTAGAAAGGATTGATATCGATCAATTGTAGTCTATTTCTATTTCTATTGGCTGAGTTAGGAGGCTTTTAAGGCCTTCTTTTTTAGACTTTCCCAACTATCATTAACGGAAATCCTTGCATTTGCACAGGATTCGACATGCGGCAAATGCAACGGGGTCAAAAACGAAAGTGGCAAAAAAACCCAGTGCAAATACACTCGATCACTGCGATCACCGTTGCATTTACACAGAGTGGAAAAATGTTTCACTTGATTATAAAAAAATGCACAGATCAAAATTTTAACCCGTTGACAAAAATTTTTTAAAAAAGGCTAGAGAATCGTCTAAAGATAACTATATCTTATTCTTCCTTTGTTCTCTAGTTAAAACATTTTATTGATTCAAAATTTTAATGAAATCGCATTTTGCTTAACTATAGACACTATCAGCTTGATACCGTTTTCAACTTTCCCCAACTTGCACTCCTCAAAAATAAAGAAGAAGTAATCAGCAGCCACACACAATGGAGCGCATGATGTTACTCGCTTTGTTTATAAATTGGGTGGGTGTGCATTATCTAATTCTCCAATCAGCATTGGCCATTTTGAATGAAAAAATCAAATTAAAAAGGGCACGCTAACAGAGAAAGTTTTTTGTCGTGGACGACCCTGCTGATGTTAAGATCAAATAATTTTCAACACCGGACAATGCACGCACAGGACATCTAAGACAAGCTAAGATCATGGAATCAAAAATAGTGCTGTGTACTGTACTGAAAATAATTATCTCCTCTCACCTCTTAGAACTTCAAAAACCCATAACATTAGACATAAACTCAAGCTGAAAATGAAAAAAACAATTGTATAACCCTTATTCGGCTGACAGCAAATTATTCTCCTGGGAATAGCGCAGCAAAATGACGCCATGTTTCAAATCAAATATTGATCTGAACCCCCTGATTAATAGAGACAAAAATACTTGTTTTTACTAATGTATTAAAACCAGGGGATTACTTTCTTGCACCAGAAAGAAAGGATGACGTCATAATTATCTGCTTTCAATTTGTGTGATTTGAAAGTGTGGTGTGTGTACCCCGTCTTTGTGGAATTTTTTAATGGAATCAAAACAGAATATATGATACTGTACGTAAAATACTGTACTCAACTTGAATAAAACAAAAAGCTCATGTTAAATTAAAAAGATTGTTGAAATGTTTAATCAATTTCTGGCAAATGCAATTTTAACACTATACTGTACAGATTCGGAACGCTATCACCAGTCGTGCTATCAGTTATTTTACACATTGGCTCGTACACTATCCACAGTTGTGCTATTATTAATTTTACACACTGACTTGGATGCTTTCCACAGTCCTGCTCTCAGATATTTACACACTGGCTCGGACACTTCCACAGTCCTGCTATTGGATATTTTACACACTGGCTGTGATTCCTACTCCTTATCTATCTATCTAGCTATCTTTAAACAAACAGGGTCGTTCTTTTATTAATTTTAGTGCACCTATATATAAGAAAATGTTGATAAACTTTGGGCCAAGATAAGGCTTATTACATAGCCCATATGCCGATTTTATTTTTCTTAAGCAAAACGAAAACATCATATGTTTGTATGGGTTAAAAAATATTTTGAAATGAATTTATTGAATTGATAAAAATACACGACTTGCTGTATGGCAATCTAATTGTATTTATGGATATTTTGACTTTTTTACTGTCTAATCTGTTAATCCTGTTAACCTTTTAGAATTTAAGAGACACCAAGACAAAGCAACTGAACTGACACAATGACTTTGATATTTGACGATGGCCAAAAGTTTTCCATTTAATAAGACGGATACTGACTGACGACAAACTGAAAAGAAAACATCACAGGTTATCGCTACAATATGTGAAAAGTATTAGATCTTTTTTTAAATGAACAATATGACTGACTGACTGACTGACTGACTGACTGACTGACTGACTGACTGACTGACTGACTGACTGACTGACTGACTGACTGACTGACTGACTGACTGACTGACTGACTGACTGACTGACTGACTGACTGACTGACTGACTGACTGACTGACTGACTGACTGACTGACTGACTGACTGACTGACTGACTGACTGACTGACTGACTGACTGACTGACTGACTGACTGACTGACTGACTGACTGACTGACTGACTGACTGACTGACTGACTGACTGACTGACTGACTGACTGACTGACTGACTGACTGACTGACTGACTGACTGACTGACTGATGTATAGTATGTTTTAATTTGGATTCCTCTATGTTTTAGAAGCAAGCGAAAAACCAAGTGATGGTCCTTCAAATAAAAGACCATTTGACTGCCCCACAAGTGAAAGCCAAAGTGGTGGTCCAGAGGTGTCCTACCAACCTAGTAAGAGCTTGTGTCGTGAATTTTGTACCTATTACAGTGTGCATAAGAGTCTCTTACTCTACCTTTAAAAACTCTACCCTCCTTTTTATCGCCCTCCCCTCCTAGGATACAGTTCATGATAATTCTTTTAGAAATTGAATCGTTTAAACTCTTCAACTGGGTTGATTATACCTATTATCAAATCTTTGTAAATAAGTTCATCATTCCATTATTTTCTAGATTGTTCAGATATCTATATTTAAATTATTTAAATTCTATTTAGTGCTACCGAAAAGAAAGAAGAGACTAATGAAAACCCCGTATGGTGCAAGATCTAAGGTAACTTTTAACGAATCTTTAGAGAGTGGTCAGAAGGGGTGGAGGATTTTTGAGGGGAAAGGGAAGGGTTGAAATTTTTTCAAGAGGAAAGGGGGTGTGAAAATATTAAACAAAATTATAGTTGGGGTGTGGAAATGGTTTTTGTATATGTAATTTTCTTAAATTATCATAGAAATGTAATAACTGCGATGAAATGGCTCCAGTCGCAAAAGTGAAATGCCCCAAATGCCAGACAACCTTTGAAAGGAAAGGCAAAAGAATCGAGGATTACATCCCACCCGGGTCTGTAAATCTCACCCGTGCACGGTACGAAGCAAAAGGGAAGGTTCGTTGTTTTTCAGATTTCTTTTCTTTTTTTTTTTTTCTTTTTTTTTTGCTGGCAAAGACTACCCCTTTATTTGGTGTTGTTTGACTTAAAGATTGAAAATCCTGTAGGTTGTGCTCGGGACGAATGGAAGGTGAACTTATATTTCACTGGCTTTTAAAAAACTCGAGGAAGAACATTTGATTTCAAAAAGACCGCGATGGAAGAAATTGTAAAAACGCCAAATCTCTGAAGAAATGCGAACTTTCCGAATTCTTTAGGACAATTTTAGAGATCTTCAAATTAACATTTTATTTTGTAAACTTCGTTTTTACTTCAGTTAATTGGAATCGCTTCAAAGGAGCACCAACACCATGTGGTCCTACTTGATATTGGTCCGACAACAGCTGATGGTTGGGGAAACTCGCCGTTGGCATTGGAGTTTCTGAATTCAAAACAAGGGCGTCTCTTCTTGCCGACCTTTAAAAAATGGTTAAAAGGTATTTGAAATTGATTAAAAGGTTGTTTTCTGAAGTATGAAGAAGTAGTGTTTAATCCAAAATTTTCTTTTTTCACTCTGTTATTGTACCACAAGATCGCGATAATTCGCTTTCTGGAAGCAGCAGTTAGAAAGTATTTCTTCTTTTTAGACAAGCAAAGAACTTTAAATACAACACCAGCAGATGCACCAGCAGAGGCAGAGGCAACAGCAACCAACCAGCCGATGTACAAAGCCAGTGGTAAGTGATTTACAATTTTTATTAACTTGGTTCTTTTTTGGACCTACCTGGAGGTCCTATAAATTAACCTGTGTTCGTCCGTCCGTCCGTCCGTCTGTTACCAACTTTTCTCGGGATTGAATCATAGGAATCTTTTGATTTTTGGTACAAAGGTGCAAAATGGTGGTGGGCAAAATGTGACGGAGCCCGATTTTCTAAAAAAAATCTTTTTGGGCAAATTTGGGCCAAAAAACGGCTAAAAAACGGGGTTTTTTGGACTTTGTGAAAAATTGGATGATTAATTTTTTCTGTTTTTTTGCATGAAAGTAGGGTACCATCATAGGTAAAAGATGGCTGAAGCAGATTTTTGCAAAAAAAATTTTGTTGGCTCAAAAAACGCATGTTTATCTATAAGAATCACTTGTAATAAGCATACATCAATGTTCTTAGTCAAATTACTCAATTTTTATATGAGAAAGATGTTTTTTTTTGCTCATGAGGCCTTACTGTTGGAGAATATGTGTGTTTAGACAGGAAATTTGGGTTGCCTGGCGTGTTTTCATAAAAAAACTGGCCAAATTCGATATTTTTTTATAAGCACATTATCAATTACTTAGGTATTAGCTTTTCTCGAGATTGGCTCTTTCATTCTTTATGATTTATTGCACAAACATGCATAACTATAAACCCTCGAATGTAACGGAGCCCGATTTTCGAAAGAAAATGTTTTTGGGCAAATTTGGGCCAAAAAACGGCTAAAAAAAGGGTTTTTTGGACTTTGTGAAAAATTGGATCATTAATTTTTCTGATTTTTTGCATGAAAGTAGGTAAAAGATGGCTGAAGCAGATTTTTGTAAAAGAAGAATTTTTCAGCTAAAAAAACGCATCTTTATCTATAAGAATCACTATTAATAAACATACATCAATGTTCTTAGCCAAATTACTCAATTTTTTGATGAGATAGATGTTTTTTTTGCTCATAAAGTCTTGGATATGAAAGAATATTTCAAGAGTATGAAATTTTGGTTTCTAAACGTTTTTTTTATAAGAAACAAACGACTAATTTTAATAGATCGTCACTATTTGTGTTCTGAATGATTGTTTAATGGTCACGTCACGTAGATATCAATTATAAATGTGTTAAATGCATAACCAGGTAGGTCCATAAAAGTATCACTTGTTTTTTTTAAAACAAAATCTTTTCTTTCGCACTTTATCAGTTAAAAACTCTGTATCATTGAGGAAATGTGAATTTTTGCTTCACCATGCAAATTCATTTTGATCAAATAGAATTTCATCTTTAATGCCTTAGGAAGTCAAGAAAGCTCGTCATCAGCTGCCAGTCCTGCTAATCTTGCCAGTCCTGCCAATCCTGCCAGTCCTGCTAATCTCTGCCAGTCCTGCCAATCCTGCCAGTCCTGCTAATCCTGCCAGTCCTGCCAATCCTGCCAGTCGTGCCAGTCCTGCTAATCCTGCCAGTCCTGCCAATCCTGCCCGTCCGTGTCCAGTCCTGCCAGTCCTGCCAATCCTGCCAGTCCTGCTAATCCTGCCAGTCGTGCCAATCCTGCCAATCCTGCCAGTCCTGCTAATCCTGCCAGTCGTGCCAATCCTGCCAATCCTGCCAGTCCTGCTAATCCTGCCAGTCGTGCCAATCCTGCCAGTCTGCCAGTCCTGCTAATCCTACCAGTCCTGCTAATCCTGCCATCCTGCCAGTCGTGCCAATCCTGCCAATCCTGCCATCCGTCGTGCCAATCCTGCCAGTCGTGTCAGTCCTGCCAATCCTGCCAGTCGTGCCAGTCAGTCACCCACACAATCGGCAAATCTTGGCACCCCTGTGGACGCTAACAATAATGGTAATAAAAGTCGGTGTTTTTTTTCAAAAACAAAATCTTTTCTTTCGCACTTTATCAGTTAAAAACTCTGTATCATTGAGGGAATTTGAATTTTTGCTTCACCATGCATATTCATTTTGATCAAATAGAATTTCATCTTTAATGCCTTAGAAAATCAAGAAGGCTCGTCATCAGCAGCTACTCCTGCCAGTCTTGACGCATCTGACGACGCTAGCAACAATGGCAATAAAAGTAGGTGTTTTGAAACGTTAACGTTTAACTGAGATAAAGTAAAGCAAGAGTGAATTTAATGCAACTCATTGCCAACAGGAAAAGAAGCCTTATTGTCAAGATTTAGCTCTAACAGAATCTAAAGTTCTAATATCCTTCCAGACATGACGTATGACTAATATCTATGTTTCTACTTTCATTTTCAGGAATGTATCAATTGAGCGGAAGACCACAGAGAGGAAAATTTGTTGCCCTTTATACCGTCGACCATGATAAATACTGGGTTATCAAGGTTTCCAAAACGGCACGTGGTATGGTATGGGGATCGTGGGTAGAGAACTTTGAAAAATTGCTGGCATATCACGGATCAGCTCAAGGAACCAGTTTCCTTTGATAATGTAATTCGGAGGGGCGACATGACCTCGTTTATTTCATTTAAGATGAAAGAATTGCCATCTGGGGGGTTCATAGTCCCGCCAGATGTCCACGATGCCCTTTTAAAGGAAATAAAGAAATTAGATTAAACCAAATTTTATACTCTTGTTTTTGTTTGTTGTATTTTACCAATATACCCTTAGTACCCCTAAGGGTACACCTATTTAAGAAAATTAAGTTTTCTTTAAATTCTGCTACTGTTGTTGTGTCAGCGCACCTCCGTATTTTTCTTTTTCTTTTTCTTTGATTATTTTTAACTATTAACTTAAACCCTGATTGCATTTTTTTCACCTTTTCTGATACTGAAGAAATCATAAACCTTCATGTGGTTTATTTATTTAATATTTTTTTTTCATAAACAGTTATGTATACAGTGAATGCATACTATGTATATGAATTTCTTTTCATTTCAGATTGTTAATGATAAAAAATATAAAAAAATATGCAGAGGTCTGGAAAATACAAGCAAGGTGGTCTATTGGTGAGTACATTTATTAGTAAATTGTCAACAATTTAATTGTCAGTAGAATTTCAAGTGCTGAAAGCTTTCGATAGAGTTCGAATTATAGCCAGTCTACTTATCGGTTATGGTTTTTTATTAGTCTCTAAAAGATTGATTTCCAGGATCCTCTACCTTGATTTTCTTAGTGCTAAATAAAACTTAATAAAGTAGCTAGTTTGAAGGTTTCATACCTCTTCTAAACCTATCGCTGCAGAATTGACTTTTTTACAGATAAAATGGAAAATGTTTTGATTTTTTTGTTATTCTTTTGCAGATTCGTAGGACCAACCAAAGTGGAAAATGCCGTGTCAAAGGGTGTAGATTTTATCATAAATTTCTCAAGAATTTAAAACGGCATGTTGAGCACAGTCATAAGATGACGTTGGCAGAACATAGAAAATTGCCCCCGTCACTGCTCGCTGTATCCGTAAAGAAAAATGAGAGTAAAGGTTATATGAGATATAGAGTAACAGAACCTTGTCAGATTAAAAGATGCAAAAGGTTCATGCAGCCTTTTAATGATCTTACTCGACACTTAAGGGTTTCGCATAACATGACTAGGAAAAGCTATGATATCAAAAGGTAATTCTCAATAAGAACCTGTGAACTAAGCTTTATTTTCGAGATTTTCATGCTCAAATGTTCTTAAACTTTTATTAAAGTCCAAAAATAATTCAAACTAAGTTGAAAAGATTTAACAAGTCTTTCTACCGATTTCAGTTCTTTGTCATATATTTCATATTCTTTCTTTAATATATGTTTTTCTTTTCAGGAAAGATGACATTTCAAAAGAACACGAAGTAATCAGCGCTTTATCACTAGGTGATTTTTCTATATACTTATTTGTAAATACATGATAGGAGCCGTTACAACCTTACAGTGAAAAGGGGTCTATATATAGACTGTGCATGAAATAGAATCGTCAAAAGCACTTTACATCTACATTATTTAAATTGAATACATTGCAATGTTCTACATTCTATAACATTTTTAACTTTAGAGGTCTCACTTTCCATCTTGATACATAATAGGCAAGAAGTTTGTCCAATACACCTAACAACCTCGAAACTACGAAAGGATTTGGTGGGAGTATAAGGGTGACGGTTATCGTAAATTTTTAAAGTCTGCAGGCCTTTTTCACATTACTTTTGGCGTCAGTCGTCACCCCGAAGCTCGCACCTAATCTTCTTGTATTGAAGAACCTTCCTAAAATATTCAACATTATTTTAGCAACGCGTAACTTGCAGTTTATTCTTCATGTCAAATTTTTAAAGGTGTAAGGTATGTTTGAAATGGTTCAAAATTTATTTACTTTCAGACAAGCGTGAAACAGTCAAATCAGAACCTATGACAAATGTCGAAGTAAACCTTGAACCGTCAGAACCAGACGAAACCTCGGAACCCGAATCAGATGAACGAAGTGTCCTAGATTCAGATGTTCCTCCATCTTCTCCATTCAACCCTGATGATTTTTTTTCACTGAATAAATGAAATATATAACACTTTTGTATAATGAAATAATTTCGTTTTCTATATTTTGAAAATTCACAAGATGAAACTTATGTCCTACTCCGTTTATCCCGTTAATATGGATTAATTTGTTACATATAAACTCGTCAAATAAGGGTACCATACCATAAGAGTATCTATGCTAAAGTCGACATTGTGATCCGATTTCCGTTCGAATAGCCCATATTACATTTAACAGAAGGGTTGAACAAACATAAATCCAAAATTTTGCATAAGCCCCCCTGGAAAGAAATCATAACACCTTGCAAAGTTTCTCATTATTCATTGAAACTATGAACTATAGACGAATTTAAGATAAATTTTACCACCCGGAAACTACTTTAATCGGATAAAATCTCGCGAGATCAAATTTCGCGAGCGAAAAAAATCGCGAAATTTTCTGGATTTAATTTTGCGAATCAGGGTTTTGAAAAATTTCGCCTGGATTTAATTTCGCGAATAAGCCTGAAAACAGCTGAAAAATAGCCATTTTTTTGCCAAAAATGGAGACTTTAGATTGGTTTCTCCGCCGAAAATGCGATTTAAAAATTTCTATGTGGATTTAATTTCGCGAGTCAGGAATCTCACGCGTTTTCGCGAAATCGCGAAAGTTAATCCGATTAAAGTATATCAGAAGAGGCTTCCTCCAGAAATTATAAATACGATAGGGATGTCCCTGCTTGAAATTCGAAAAAATGGCCTGGAAAATTAAGACTAGATACAGAAGTTCAAATCAGAGGGACTTGGAAAAAAACATACATCAAAACCTTCAGGAAAACCAAAACCCCAAAACCCCAAATATCCCCTCTAAAGATTCGGCCGAATGAAAACGCGTTCCCAATTTTTTGTTTTGAGTATAGAAACACGTCAAATAAAGGCTCCTATAAGAATATCTATGCTATAGTCGATATCATGGTTTGATTTCGACCAAATGAAAACGCATTTCCAATTTTTTGTTTTGAGTATAGAAACACGTCAAATAAGGGCTCCCATAGGAGTATCTATGCTATAGTCGATATCATGGTTCGATTTCGACCAAATGAAAACGCATTTCCAATTTTTTGTTTTGAGTATAGAAACACGTCAAATAAGGGCTCCCATAGAGTATCTATGCTATAGTCGATATCATGGTTCGATTTCGACCAAATGAAAACGCATTTCCAATTTTTTGTTTTGAGTATAGAAACACGTCAAATAAGGGCTCCCATAGGAGTATCTATGCTATAGTCGATATCATGGTTCGATTTCGACCAAATGAAAACGCATTTCCAATTTTTTGTTTTGAGTATAGAAACACGTCAAATAAGGGCTCCCATAAGAGTATCTATGCTATAGTCGATATCATGGTTCGATTTCGACCAAATGAAAACGCATTTCCAATTTTTTGTTTTGAGTATAGAAACACGTCAAATAAGGGCTCCCATAAGAGTATCTATGCTATAGTCGATATCATGGTTCGATTTCGACCAAATGAAAACGCATTTCCAATTTTTTTGTTTTGAGTATAGAAACACGTCAAATAAGGGCTCCCATAAGAGTATCTATGCTATAGTCGATATCATGGTTCGATTTCGACCAAATGAAAACGCATTTCCAATTTTTTGTTTTGAGTATAGAAAACACGTCAAATAAGGGCTCCCATAAGAGTATCTATGCTATAGTCGATATCATGGTTCGATTTCGACCAAATGAAAACGCATTTCCAATTTTTTTGTTTTGAGTATAGAAACACGTCAAATAAGGGCTCCCATAGGAGTATCTATGCTATAGTCGATATCATGGTTCGATTTCGACCAAATGAAAACGCATTTCCAATTTTTTGTTTTGAGTATAGAAACACGTCAAATAAGGGCTCCCATAGAGTATCTATGCTATAGTCGATATCATGGTTCGATTTCGACCAAATGAAAACGCATTTCCAATTTTTTGTTTTGAGTATAGAAACACGTCAAATAAGGGCTCCCATAGAGTATCTATGCTATAGTCGATATCATGGTTCGATTTCGACCAAATGAAAACGCATTTCCAATTTTTGTGTTTGAGTATAGAAACACGTCAAATAAGGGCTCCCATCAGAGTATCTATGCTATAGTCGATATCATGGTTCGATTTCGACCAAATGAAAACGCATTTCCAATTTTTGTTTTGAGTATAGAAACACGTCAAATAAGGGCTCCCATAAGGAGTATCTATGCTATAGTCGATATCATGGTTCGATTTCGACCAAATGAAAACGCATTTCCAATTTTTTGTTTTGAGTATAGAAACACGTCAAATAAGGGCTCCCATAAGAGTATCTATGCTATAGTCGATATCATGGTTCGATTTCGACCAAATGAAAACGCATTTCCAACTTTTTGTTTTGAGTATAGAAACACGTCAAATAAGGGCTCCCATAAGAGTATCTATGCTATAGTCGATATCATGGTTCGATTTCGACCAAATGAAAACGCATTTCCAATTTTTTGTTTTGAGTATAGAAACACGTCAAATAAGGGCTCCCATAGGAGTATCTATGCTATAGTCGATATCATGGTTCGATTTCGACCAAATGAAAACGCATTTCCAATTTTTTGTTTGGAGTATAGAAACACGTCAAATAAGGGCTCCATAGGAGTATCTATGCTATAGTCGATATCATGGTTCGATTTCGACCAAATGAAAACGCATTTCCCAATTTTTTGTTTTGAGTATAGAAACACGTCAAATAAGGGCTCCCATAGGTATCTATGCTATAGTCGATATCAGGTTCGATTTCGACCAAATGAAAACGCATTTCCAATTTTTTGTTTGATTATAGAAAACACGTCAAATAAGGGCTCCATAAGAGTATCTATGCTATAGTCGATACCATGGTTCCGATTTCGACCAAATGAAAAGCATTTCCAATTTTTTGTTTTGAGTAATGAAACACGTCAAATAAGGGCTCCCCCTAAAGTATCTATGCTATAGTCGATATCATGGTTTCGTTTCGACCAAATGAAAACGCATTTCCAATTTTTTGTTTTGAGTATAGAAACACGTCAAATAAGGGCTCCCATAAGAGTATCTATGCTATAGTCGATATCATGGTTCGATTTCGACCAAATGAAAACGCATTTCCAATTTTTTGTTTTGAGTATAGAAAACACGTCAAATAAGGGCTCCCATAAGAGTATCTATGCTATAGTCGATACCATGGTTCGATTTCGACCAAATGAAAACGCATTTCCAATTTTTTGTTTTGAGTATAGAAACACGTCAAATAAGGGCTCCCATAGGAGTATCTATGCTATAGTCGATATCATGGTTCGATTTCGACCAAATGAAAACGCATTTCCATTTTTTGTTTTGAGTATAGAACACCGTCAAATAAGGGCTCCCATAAAGTATCTATCAATTAGTCGATACCATCTTCGATTCGGCCGAATGAAAACGCGTTCCCAATTTTTTGTTTTGAGTATAGAAACACGTCAAATAAGGGCTCCTATAAGAATATCTATGCTATAGTCGATATCATGGTTTGATTTCGACCAAATGAAAACGCATTTCCAATTTTTGTTTTTGAGTATAGAAACACGTCAAATAAGGGCTCCCATAGGAGTATCTATGCTATAGTCGATATCATGGTTCGATTTCGACCAAATGAAAACGCATTTCCAATTTTTTGTTTTGAGTATAGAAACACGTCAAATAAGGGCTCCCATAAGAGTATCTATGCTATAGTCGATATCATGGTTCGATTTCGACCAAATGAAAACGCATTTCCAATTTTTTGTTTTGAGTATAGAAACACGTCAAATAAGGGCTCCCATAGGAGTATCTATGCTATAGTCGATATCATGGTTCGATTTCGACCAAATGAAAACGCATTTCCAATTTTTTGTTTTGAGTATAGAAACACGTCAAATAAGGGCTCCCATAAGAGTATCTATGCTATAGTCGATATCATGGTTCGATTTCGACCAAATGAAAACGCATTTCCAATTTTTTGTTTTGAGTATAGAAACACGTCAAATAAGGGCTCCCATAGGAGTATCTATGCTATAGTCGATATCATGGTTCGATTTCGACCAAATGAAAACGCATTTCCAATTTTTTGTTTTGAGTATAGAAACACGTCAAATAAGGGCTCCCATAAGAGTATCTATGCTATAGTCGATATCATGGTTCGATTTCGACCAAATGAAAACGCATTTCCAATTTTTTGTTTTGAGTATAGAAACACGTCAAATAAGGGCTCTCATAAGAGTATCTATGCTATAGTCGATATCATGGTTCGATTTCGACCAAATGAAAACGCATTTCCAATTTTTTGTTTGAGTATAGAAACACGTCAAATAAGGGCTCCCATAGAGTATCTATGCTATAGTCGATACCATGGTTCGATTTCGACCAAATGAAAACGCATTTCCAATTTTTTGTTTTGAGTATAGAAACACGTCAAATAAGGGCTCCCATTAGAGTATCTATGCTATAGTCGATATCATGGTTCGATTTCGACCAAATGAAAACGCATTTCCAATTTTTTGTTTTGAGTATAGAAACACGTCAAATAAGGGCTCCCGTAAGAGTATCTATGCTATAGTCGATACATGGTTCGATTTCGACCAAATGAAAACGCATTTCCAATTTTTTGTTTTGAGTATAGAAACACGTCAAATAAGGGCTCCCATAAGAGTATCTATGCTATAGTCGATATCATGGTTCGATTTCGACCAAATGAAAACGCATTTCCAATTTTTTGTTTTGAGTATAGAAACACGTCAAATAAGGGCTCCCATAGGAGTATCTATGCTATAGTCGATATCATGGTTCGATTTCGACCAAATGAAAACGCATTTCCAATTTTTTGTTTTGAGTATAGAAACACGTCAAATAAGGGCTCCCATAGGAGTATCTATGCTATAGTCGATATCATGGTTCGATTTCGACCAAATGAAAACGCATTTCCAATTTTTTGTTTTGAGTATAGAAACACGGCGAATTAGGGCTCCTATAAGAGTATCTATGATATAGTCGATATCATGGTCCGATTTTCGCCAATTGAAATCGCATTATTATTTTCTTTGTCGATCCGGAAGTGACCCAAAAATGTTCGAGTACTTTTGGCAGCTATGTAAATTTCAGCAAATTTGATCCCTAGCAAATAGAATAATTTAACGTGATTTGTAAACAAATTCTTGTGTACACGATCAAACCCATACAGATAGAGTATTATGTACAAGATAGCAATATTCATTAGTACTGCTCAGGTGAGCTGAGCTGTGCCTAATGTTTCAAACGAATTGTATCCAATTTGGTAAAGTTTTAGAGATACAGTGGAACCTCCAATTAGCGGACACCATCGGGAAAAGGGGTTAGTGTCTGCCTTTTAGAAACTTTTGATCTCGGAGCTTCAATTTTGAAATTAGGCCATCCCAGGGTGTCGAAAATACAAAATTGGGGTCTAAAGTACTTATCTGCAGACACTAGGCCATAGAAGAACTGGAATCAGAGCTCGAGTTAGTGACTGGCAAGAGGTTAAATCGAGGTGGTGGGTTTGGACTTGGAAGTACCCGTGATTTATGATTTCTTTGGTCCACCTAAATTCGCTGAATGGGTCAAGGGAAAACTGGAAATTTGTAGAAATAATTTGAATAATAAGGCTAACAAGGGCTTGAAATAAAAATATCTAATTTTTTTTTTGATTTTGGACGTCTGTGACCCGTTTGATATTCAATGTCTGCTAATTGGAGAGCTAAAATAGAGGTTTTGGCCATTTCGTGCGATAAAATTTGTCCGCTAATCAGAGGGTCCGCTAATTGAGTGTCCGCCTTTTAGAAACTTTTTTATGAGGATTTGACTAGGAAACGGCCGGGGAAAATGAAATTGTCCGCTAATCAGAGGTGTCCGCCTTTTAGAGTGTCCGTTAATTAGAGGTTTTACTAAGATTTCAAAGATCATAAAATTATGACGTGGTGATTTATTTTCGATTTCACAATTAAATTAATCAAATTATAACAATGCTTTATCGTAAGAAAAAAAACTGTAGTGTTTACAAGGAGAAAGAACTACAATCTCCCTTGAAATATATTGAGATTTTAGTGTATTTTAACGTTTTTCAGAATTTAAAGTTCGGGCGAGAATTGCTATTTTAGCACTTCCACTTTATTACATTGAATATTTCGATTTTAGGGGGGTTTGGTGGCTTCTAGGCTATATTCCAAGCCTCATTCGAGCAAATTTGAGCTTTTAAATCCTGAGATCCTAAGGTCCTAAGTCTTAAGTCTCATGTTAAAACTCAGAGTTAAAACTCTACTTTCCAACTGTAGTTTAAGGCGCTTAAAAATCAATTGTGGTGTTCAAAATTACACCGGGAATTCCCCTTTGTCTCAAATATTTCTTGAAGGATTGTAGATAAAATTAAATTTAAATACTGTATCTAAAGATATATAGCTTTAAACCCATACAGACGTTCAGATTTAGACTGCTTATTTTTTTGGCTTAGGGTGGATTAAAAATGCTTTTCATTGTTTCAAAGATTAAAAATCAAACAATTTTCATTTTAGCTATAAAATGCAACTCCTCCCGAATGAATGATGATACTAAATGAAACTATAGACTTTTAAGATAAAGTGGAGCTTCATAGCGTTTTCCTTAGAACTTTATAATAAGCCAATATTTCCTAGCGAAGTTTCTACAAACAACTGTTCTTCTACATCACTTTCATCGTCTGTTGTACTGTATAGGATGCAATGATCATCTTCACTTTCATCTTCACTTTCATTTGTATTCTCATATTTGGATTCACCGTCGGGTGAAAAATGTCGTTGGGGCGGTTCAAAAACTTCAAGTTCTTCAAATTTGCTGAAATATTCCACGCCCATAAATAATTGTTTTTCAAAAAAATTCAATCCCATAGAAAGAAGATTCACTTCAGCTATTTGTAACGGGTCCGCCGAATTCAATTCATTTCGCGAAGATATTTCCTAAAGATAAAATTGTAAAAAGATGCAAATCTTTCTTGAGATTTTGTACATGGGTTAAACACCTCAACCTTCCGTTGTTATAAGATTTGATGATTATTTGACAGATTATGCAAGAAAATACTAATTAATGGATAAATATCGTGGGCTAAGGCCTCGTACAGGGCATGTAAAATAAAAAATTTAGAACCCAATAAAAAGGTATAAACTTACATTACGAATAACTTTTACTCGATTACGATTAAATTTTAAAAAGTTTTCCATGTCTTTCTTGAGGATCGTCTTCTCTTCCTCACATCGCCGCCATCTCATAAAAGCATCTACGATCAGTCTCTTTTCTGTCGCTGTAGTGAAAAAGTTTAAAAATTTAAGTTAAAAGTGTTTATATGTATATACCTGAGATTCTAGAAATCGGATGAGATTTGATCTATTACAATAAAAAGCAATGAGAAATTTTTCAATGAAAATCAGTCATTATGTATCTTAATCTTACCAGAAATTCCATTTGAAGACATCTCGTCAATTGACTTCCAAGGAAATTTCCCATTGAAGCAGTCCTCCATTGCGTGAATCATGGCTTTTTCCCTCAATGCTTTGGTCATTGCATCCTTGACTTTAGTGATCTTACGGCGGATATATGACCTTCTTTTTGAGCGATCTGAAAAGACCAAATAAAGTAACAGTAATAAGAAAAAATCTAAATTCCAAAAGTGAATTTTGGCGTTGTTTACAAAGGTCATTTTTAGGTTTCATATCTTGCTACTAACTCAACATTTGGAAATTTCTTTCATTTTGTGGATAAGTTAAGACGGGGCTTTTAACATGGGGCGATAAAATTAAATTCATCACATCAAGACTCGATTGAATGGCTTTCTCAAAGGCATCAAAACAATGGGATTCTTTTGAAATTCCAATCGTGATGCGAATAAACAAAAAAATACATTAATATTATACCTCCAACTTTTTTTAAAACTGATTTCCAGTAAGTTTTTTCAAAGAATAGACCTTCAATCTTGTGTTCGATGGTTCCTTTCTGAGATTTCGGTAGCGATGCCTCTAAATCGTCTTTCAATGCCATCACATCCGTTTTAGAGTAAATAAAGTTGTTTTGAGCACAAATCTTTTCGAAATCGTCTTTGTTGGCAGCTAAATTACGCACATTCTAAAAATGAAATTTTTAAACAATTATATATAACATAATGTAGTAAAAGAGAGCTGAAGCAAAAATTTCGTCCCTAGCTTCACATTATGCTAATAATAAAAGAAGAGCATACCAGATGTGGTAAACGTTTTCTCGAATATCCCCAAAGATTTTCAGTAACTTAAGGTGCAGCTGTACCTTGATATATTGACTGGTTAATTGAAACGGAAGAGAAATCGTTTTTCGCCAGTTCCAATGCATGGTTAATTCTGTGATTGTTTCTTCCCTTCCTGAATAGCGAGAATTGATAATGGGTCATAAATACTTAGAATATAACGGTGCTTGTTGCTATAATAATTGAGAAAATGATGTGAATATAAAATTTCTAACCTTTGTTTATTTGATTTAACATTACATAATTTGAAGGCAACATAAAAATATACACGTTTTTTTTATTAGAACCAAGTTTATAAGAACATTCAGGCTGAAATTCGTCGAAAAATTAAGAACATCGTAAGAACATGCCCAGCCTCAGTTTTGAAGAAAATGAGAAGAAACTAAAATGTTTTCCTCTTTTCAAGCAGTTTTAACCGAACTTAGGGATAGATTTTCTAAAATCGAGAGTCAAATAATGTCCAAATTTTGCCAATTTTGCATGATATTGTCGATTTAGAGTAATCTGGAAAATTAAGAACGCTTTAAGAACATTTCAGGCTGAAAAATGCTAAGAAAATAAGCACATCCAGGCTCAGCCAAATTTTAGGTGTTCTAATGAAAAAAAACGTGTATGGACGTAAATGTTACCTTCTGGTAATTGATACTTTGTTGTGTTGGAACATCGGCCAATATATGAAAAAAATTGTTCTGTCTCTTCTCCAGTTGTCCTTCCAGTATCCTCAAGCCATTGTCCATCCCACTTCATCTAAAGGAAGGAAAAATTCAAAAATTGTGTGCCTCATTGTAAAAAAGGAGGGACATAGTATTTTATGGGAATAAAAACTTACAAATAACTTACTTGGCACTCCAAGCTATGACCTTTGGCGTGCATGACGGAAAGGGCAGGGTTTAAATCTTCAGCAATAGACGGCTCAATTCTTTTGGCGAAACCCCAAAGTTTGCACATTACGTCACTCCATGCAAATTCCACTTTCCGAGGCAACATGTGATGTTTCATGATGTACAAAGGATAACCGTATAATTCACCTTGCTTCATGTTCAAAGCAGTTTGGGCAAATCTGTGTCGACAGGTTCCAACCTGAAAGTAACAAATGAATTGCAAGAACGGCTGATTCAACGTAAGATGTATATAACAGACTATATTGCGGTTTTAAGAGAAACAAGTAATGTAACCTCTAATCCAGTTTCGTCCAGTTTTCCTTTTTTCCGACCAACATTCTTGGCAGCAGTCCATTTTCCTCCACACACGTAATCCGAATCGTTCTAAAATTAAAAAAAAAGGTTTGACAGAGACATTTTTTTCCCATTCACCAAAGTAGTGAAGAAAGAGTTTTTCACTACAGGAAGATTCCATAAATCTTTTCCACGTCATTATACATCTTCTAACATCAATCGAAGATTATAGCTTTATTGTTCTACTACTGCTTTCAAAAGGGCAAAACACTTCTTACCACATCATGTTTTTTTTTAGAAGGGTAAACTACTTTCAAATAGTCTTTAACAAGGTCGTCTGCTACGATGAAGTTTTTGTAGTATGATTCACGTCTACGACTGGAAAATATCAAAATAAAAACCATTTAGGTTTACAATATTATTTCAACTAATGTTAACTGAATGTTTCACAAACACATTTCAAATTAAAATAATTGTGGTAAAAAGACAGTCAACACATAGTAACCTACTTTCCACCAGATTTGAAGCGATAGAGTTTACAGTTACCATCTACATGGCAACTGTGCTGGGAGATTTCACAGCTAGGACATTGCATCCAATTAAAACCTTTTTTGCCATCAAGTTCGTGCTGTAGGAAACACCATTCTTTAAATGCATGAGCCAGTAATTGCGGGTAAATAGAACCATCCTAAAGAAAAATCAACACCGACATTTGTAAGGATCATGGTCGAAGAACTACGTTGGTTTCAATCAAACTCTCATTTCATAACAATTAGATTCTATTATTGCTTAGGCACTAAAAATCTACAAATTGCATACTCAGTATTTGAATAGACATATAAATAGCCATACCCTTCCATTCGTGATTGAGATATCATTAAGTGTATCAACAAAAGCCTTCGCAGAAGATCCTGGCATCCTTTTTCGAAAAGAGTCCCAAAACATAAGAAGATCTTCTTCAATGACCGTGTTGAGAGTTTTTGGAGATGTAGGCCAGTAACCAGACCATAACCCACTTTCCAAGTTAAGGGCACGCTGGTGGAATGTACAATTTTGACACGAAAAGGACCATTTATGCAACAGAAATCTCCCTCTTAATCCAATCACCACAACAGTTTCATCCTGGGGAATCCTTGTTAGGGTGGTTACATTTTGTATTTGAAAACAATTACAACATTTTACGTATTCTAATTTGATAAGACGCACTGAAAAGTAAAGGTAAGGAACTGTTGAAACATAGTCATTCAAAGGTTAACGAGCTTAAAATTTCTAACGAAAAGATCAAAACAAAAGATTCAGCTTTCACTAATGACTATCGATATCGCAAAAAAAGAAAGAAATACAAATAAACGCTTGGGTTTTACCAGTTTTGGTCAATAAATTTCCTTCTTCTATGACCTGGCAAGGTGACAATGGTATCACTTTTCCTTCGATAA
This sequence comes from Clytia hemisphaerica, assembly GCF_902728285.1. Classification (NCBI taxonomy): domain Eukaryota; kingdom Metazoa; phylum Cnidaria; class Hydrozoa; order Leptothecata; family Clytiidae; genus Clytia; species Clytia hemisphaerica. The sequence continues at coordinate 5,891 of NW_027103844.1, read as the reverse complement.
AGGCAATGCGATCGTGTAATGGTTCATGCTGATGAACGTCCTCATCACAGTCACCACACAAGTAGCCACAAGCTCCACAACGAACAACTGGTGGTGAATCTGAGCATCTAAAACATCTGATGGGGCAGAATCGTTTAATTGAAATGGAGAGTAAATCTTCTCTAATATCGAACCATTGTTCCTCGGTGTCTGCCATTCGTTGTGTCCAAGTTTTCTTTCTTGTATTGTTCGCTATTATGAAAATATAATAGATTCTTCATATAACAGAAGCTTGTATTTTCTATTTTAGAATACGACTTCGCTTATTTTCAAGTCAAATGAATTTAAAAGAAAACATGGATTCATACAAAAGTTATTTCATTAAAATATACACAAGTTTCAAACTTACATGGAGTTCTTAAGAAATCTTGGAGAGCTTCTGTGCAGGCTTCAAGTTCATTATCAAATTCTAAAAAAAATTAGGCACTTGTAATGTTGTAAAGAGGATAATGTATATTTCCTCAATGAAACTTTACTAATGCTGTTGGAGGATATCAGACAAACTTGTTATAATATAAACAACTATAAATATACAGTACATATATTTTGTTAAACTAAAGAAGAAGGGTTACAGTGGATTTTTGTTCGGAATGTTGTTACTGTTAATATTTATATATAAGTCATAGAGGAAAAATTAGGAGAAAATCCAAACCTTTATTTGTACTTTCTCCAGAAGCTGTAATTTCAATTTCAGCCCCAATCTCTAAACCAAGTTCAATGCCATTAGTCTCTTCTTCAATGGCTTTAAAAATGAAAAACGAAGGGAACTAATTTTCTCTGATAGATATTATACATCTTCTTTGGGCCCTTCCAAAAATCAAAAAAAGTAGGGTAAATTTTGTACACAGGACTATCTTCAAAAAAGTTAAAAGTTTCCATTTAATAGGGGTCATGATGGAGGATCAATTTTAACAGGAGTTAAGTGCTTTTCCAAAACGGAAAGAGTATAAAGACTGTGCACTGTGCTTCATTTCATACTTACATGATAGGATTGATAAAACTGATCAAATTAAAAAACATTTAGCCCAATACAATAGAAAATAAAGAAACACTTTGAGATATCCAGATATTGAAAGTTCAGATTCTCACAAATTCCCGAAAAATTACCCTGTTCTTTTTTCTTCTTCTTTCTTCTTGTTTGGCTCTGATTTTTTTCTTTATACACTCTATTACCATTGCAGTCATACTGGTAAGTTATGAACCGCTTTTTCCTGGGTTTCTTTCTGGCAGGGGAAGGGGCCAAAAACTTCAGCAGTTCTGCTTCAGTTTCATCTAAAATATTGGAGTTTGAGGTCGAATCACTATTTATATATTCAGTGAGAATTTTTTCAGCATCATCTAAATCTGTTGTATCCATTTGAAAACTAAAAAGAATCAAACTATTTATTTATGTAATGTTACCAAGGAAATGAAAATCTAATTGTTACGAAAGTCAGTGTGGCTGAATTGCTTGGATAGCCCCTAATCAGTTCAAATAGAATATCATTTCCCAAGATTATAGTTAGTTAGCTCTAGAGGGTGAAAACAAAGAAAAAGGGTATTAAATTTTACAATCCCAAGCATGTCTTGTATATATTTTAGGGTTGAAATAGTAGTAAGGGTTATTTTATATACTGTTTTCAGGGTTTAGATTTTAACTGTTTCTTGTGAATGTCTGGAAATGTTTAGTGTTAGAACTATGTTTGTTTTTGAAGAGAGAAAGTGTCTCATTTAAAGTTAAGTCATGTTGCAAAACCAAATATCACAAACACCATAAACAATCATGTCCTCTGTGTAATATTTATTTTTTTAATAAACAAATTACATACGTATGTACATTTCCTGGGTATCCTAAAATCAAAATAAAAACACTATAAAAATAGCATCTTCAGAAATTTCGTTAAGAAGAATGAGGCTGAGAGTTTAGCACAAATATTAGGTTAAGACTTAGTGAAATTGTGTGGCAGTTGCAACTAGAAATAGTTTAGTTTGTAAAATAAAAAATAATGCTATAAAAAGTATAAAAAAATTATATATATAATAAGTTAATTCAAAAATAGATACAGAAATATTCGAAAAGTCAACATACCCTGACATGCGGTTGCCCTTATCAAATATGTGACCCCCCAAGCGATTTGGAGTACATTAAAAATGAGACCGGTCTTGGTGCGGACAGATCGGTAATATGTGCGGCAAAAAAGCGGCGAAAGGATTTACCGTGCGGCCAGAAATCATCGAAAAATCTTTTCTAAAATCCAAAAAAACGCACTCGATCAGTCACTAAAGGAGCACCCTTTGAATAAGTGCGGTATTCAGTGCGGTCATGGTGCGGACATTTTGCCGTTCGAAACGTTTGCCAGTAAACGAGAAATCATAACAAACAGCATACATACAAACGGCGGGGACCGCACCATTATCCGCTTTAGTCGACGGGGACCGCACCATCGTCCGCTTTAGTCGACGGGGACCGCACCATCGTCCGCTTTAGCCGGCGTTTTGTGCGCACAGACCATACGGTACTGTGCGGTCTTCTGGCCGCTTTTTTCAACTTTTACTCGCACAATTAACCAGTCGGAAAGCGGCACGAGCACGACCGCACCAAGACCGGTCTCGTTTTTAATGTACTCCAAATCGTTTGGAGGGTCACATATAGCAGTAAATCAGACTATTTTTCATGTCCATGTTGAGTTTTAAATTGACTAGCAGGAATGTCTATCCTGTTTTGTTTTTAACAGGTTCCCCTTTTTGTGAAGGTGCTCCATTCTTCCTACCTTGTGATGAGTTGCCCTCGTAGAATGTGTTAACTCGTGAATGTCCAGTTGGGCAGTAATAAATGAAATCATTATCAGTAGTTAAATATTGAAAATTTGAAGAGTTGATTGCAGGCATGATTCTTCTCCAAGTGCAAAATTGATAAATTCAATCATGAGTAATTACTTTGTCCATTATACATATTTTTTCAAATTAACTGTTTGAACTGAAAAAAACAACAAAAGAACAAATATGTAAGCTACAAAATACAGCTACAGGGCTGGAAAATTATACTAAGGGTAATTTTGGTTATGGCATAAAAAGTTCTTACTTATGTCAGGGATATGTTATAGCGGAGCTGGATGAAGGACGAGAATTCCTTAGCGGATTGCTCCTTTGTCTTTTCTATTGTAAACTGTTCATAATAGAAATCCATCTCTGTCCCTGTTTTTATAAGAAAAATGAAGCAGACAAAGTATTCATGCAGTACGTTTGCATATATTTTGCTATGATGTTCCCACTTTTCATCAAAATAATATTTGCAAAAGATATATACCCCAAAAGCTTCTTTGTAAATGAAATATAATTTGATCAGCGTGTGTTATGAATTTGAGAAGCTTTCATGATTTCTCTTTAAAAATTTTGGATGTAATTATTTTGACAAATATTGTTTCAATTGACTTGAAACTTTTTCCATAATCAGACATACCAACTTGCTATTTGAAAAAATCAGTTAGAAAGTGAGGCACCCCGCGGTGTAGCGCGGTATTTTAAATGAAAAAGAGCTATTTATAATCTTACAGAAGAAATTTCTTATAACTTTACTAATGAAAACAATGTTTTTCATTTTTTTAAATTGTCATTCACCAATGTTTTACAGACCCTCTTGATAATTAATAGTTTTTAATCGTGAACAATAAATGCAGCAGCAGAATCATTGGCTAAAAAGAAATCCAAATTTCACGAATTTGTAATTAAAAAAGTTTTCATATCAAATTTTAATGTCAGGGACAGAGATAGAACAAGGCATTTCAAATGTGCCTTATCCAGCTCCGCTATAACATATCCCTGCTTATGTCAACTGTGGTATTAATACAATAATGACCGGTTAGTGAGGGCTGTACTGAGAAATATTGCCCGAGGTTGTGGCGTTGACCGAGGGCAATATTTTCAGTACAGCCCGAAAAAAACCGGTCATTATTGTATTTGTTAACCGTTTCCTTCAACTTTTATTGATTTTTAGCACTTTATCCAGGAAAAATAGCGAAATAAAGCAGAAAAAACAAGCGAAAAGAGATAAAAAATTGCTATAATTTCTGACGTCAGAAATAAAAAATGAGAGAAATGATGTCAATGCATTGTTCATTTTCCTTTGAAAAAGTGACGTCACAATGAATTTTCCTAACGACGGGCAACTCTGGACAATGTAGGCCCGTCGTCATGCGAAAAGAACCAATTGCATTGCGCAAAAAGCCATGTAGCCCGCTTCGAAAAAGTAACCGGTTAACAATGTCCAATAATCAACAGTGCTGTCAATAGCAATCATGTTATCATTCATATAACATAATATCATGTTTATCATGTTGAACATTATAAAAATGTGATACACACAGGAAAATGAGCCAATATACTCATGTTCTTTTAATATGATCACATGACAAAATAATATTGAGTTTTTTGCCTGTTAATATTATTTTCTTGCTTCATTTCTGTGCGGCTGCTTTGAGTTCGCCTGTTGTTGTCTGCCGATGCCGTGATCAGACCTTTTGTAGCGTTCCTTGCACTGAGACAAAACATGGGACGGCAATTTGACCACCATTTTACCGAACCTCCAAAGTCATTTGATTTGAGTTAATGAACGGCGTATTAAAAAATACACAAAAACAAATTTTGCTGTAAAAGAGATTTATAAACAGTAAGTGAAAATACAGACCAGATATTAACCAGTCCCATGTTTCTACCAATCCTCCCAAGTTAGAGCAGTTGAGTGCTAAATTTTCTATTTTCAAGGCACCCAGCAGAGTTGTACTGATGTGACAGGGGCAATATAGTCTCCACCTAGACTAATTTGTATTTATTTTTGGTTGAGTTGCAGGAGGCTCTGACACGTCGTCAACACTTTGTTTTGGACTGACTACACACAAGTCCCCTCACATCTTCCTCACATCACATGGTATGGGTTGATGACCTGGGCGATGCAAAGCTTCAGTCGTCGCTTGCGTGCCAAGTGAGCCGATGCAATTGGGGGAATCGAACCTCAGCCGTCTGAGCAGAAACCAAAGGTCAATGTCAATGACCACTATACCACAGTGCCTGTGGGTGGCTGTGGTGACTGTGTATAAATAATACCGTGAAGTTGGGTAACTTTTGCATCAGTGGAGGCTAACATGCATAGCCCTCAAAGAAATGACCTCTGGTCCTGGCAGCCACTGGCACTGGCTGGTCATTATTAAAAATACAACTACGCAGCTCCGCTCGCAGCTCTACTACTCTACCGTTTTTGTTTTGATTTGACTTTGTATTGTAATGACCAGCCAGGTCTTTCATTTGAGGGCTAAGCATGTTAGTCTCCACTGATGTAAAAGTTACCCGATCCCCCGATCTCCACATATATCATATAGAGTACTGTATATTATGTTGTATGAAAACAAAACCAAATTTCAATGATAAAATCTTACTTTAAAAAGATCAAATATTACATGTGTAAATTTCTCTTAAAAGTAAAAGTCATACAAAAGTGCAATGATGGTTAAAACCCATCCAAAAATCCATTCAACGATCAATCCAAATTAATCATGATTAAAGAATTCACTACTTTCGGTACCATTTTTGATTAATTTTGTAGCCTGTATTTCTTTACTCTCTTTTCGAAAGTAAAAGTATAGTTCGAGGCTAATGGAAAGATCCTGTAAGGTGTTGTAAGTAATCCTACCAGCAATAGAGTGAGTGATTAGGTACAGGCTAAAACATTCCCGAGCAGGAGATCATATCAAATCAACGTATTATGTTAATTCGACAAAGAACGGATTTAACATTATATGTTAAAACGCTTAAAGAATTGCAATTTACATATTATGTTAAAACTGCCGTCGATTATAAGTTGCTTATTCATATTATTCAAG
>NW_027103843.1:3921-6651 GCF_902728285.1 Clytia hemisphaerica | reverse complement strand
ATGAAAAAAAGTTAATTTATTAATTAAAACATAAGTTTATAAACCAATCTTCTCAATCGAAGTAACGAAAGTGCCAAATGATTTTCAAATTTTGAAATTTAAAATGAAGTAAAAATTTTCAAATTTTGAAATTTGAAAAATGAAAAATGGAAAATTTTGAATATTGCTTAGAATTGGACAAAGCTCGTTGTAATAAAATTGCCAATTAAAGGTTTAAATTTTAAAAATTATATTTGTCACACTTTTTTCATTTATCTGAAATTTAAGAAGCAAACTAATAGAATTATCTTTGAAAAAACAATGCGTGTATACTTCCGTCCATTCGATTTTTCACAATAAAGATGAAATGAAAATTGATTTTTTTCAATTATTTTCAATTTTTCATTTTTGTTTTTAAATTAAAAATTGAAAAAAGAAAAATTGAGATTCAATTTTCAATTTTTAATTTTTTGTCCATGTGGGTGACATTTCTGTCATGATGATGTATCATTTAGATTAGACGGGGGTCTGAAATGACAATGTTTGTTGCTTGTGCTTAGGCATCCTTTGTATAATATCTCTATCACATAAAACATTTTACACTGTTTTTTAATATTGTTTCCTTATCTCATCAAATAAAAGTGATGATGTAACATCATAAGTATATACTACCTTTCAAAATTATATCATACTTCAACCTAAGTATAGTCCGAGATCCATAAATCGCAATAGGTATACTTACGCAATATAACATGCAGCAGAACAAAATTGGGGGAGTGATTCTGTAAGACAACTGCCACGCTGGAGTAATCGTCTATTTGAAGGTCCTGAAGATGCTGTAACAGGGCTGGGTGGTTCAGAAAGTTTACAAAGATTTCACCAAGTCACGGTGGTGAATAATCGCGACAGCTACAATTTGCTGTAAATCTTTAGAACTACTAAACCTAAAAAAACCCTACATAAACCTTCCGTAGCATGACCATAAACACCTCGTTTCCGTAATCCCCACACCGATCCGGTCCGGCTGGAGATTCAAAGTAACAGATCTTACTGCTAATTTGCCAAAAGCTTCGGTCTTGCATATTATTCCAGTTTGTCAATAAGATCTTATATCATTAGATCATTAGATTGTTACATTATTATGTTTTTTCTGATCGTGTAATATGTTAATAATGTGATAAAGATGTTATAGGACAATATGCATAATATCTACATCAGTCTGCGACAAATCTATAAGCCTAGCTTCACTCTTGCCATGTTCAGACCCCGTCGACCCTAAATGATACATCATCATGACAGGAATGTCACCCACATGGACAAAAAATGAAAAATTGAAAATTGAATCTCAATTTTTCTTTTTCCCATTTTTAATTTAAAAACAAAAATGAAAAATTGAAAATAATTGAAAAAAATCAATTTTCATTTCATTTTTATTGTGAAAAATCGAATGGACGGAAGTATACACGCATTAAAACATATTCCATGCAGGCATGTTCCGTTCAATCAATTTTTGACGACATTTCTGGTCAAAAAATTGAATTTCGATGGTAATTTTCAATTTTCAATTTTCGAGTTAAAAAATTAAAAATTGAATTTTGATTGAAAGTTTCAATTTTATTTTTATTTCTGCCAGAAATGAACTGAAATTTCCAGTATCATCTTTGATTTTCAAATATAAACTTTTTGTATTGAAAATTGAAAATAATATTTTCAAGTACTGAAATTTTGTCGTGAAGAATTGAATTTGACAAAACCAAACCAGTTTGTAAAAAAAACGTCTCGTATAAAAAATTGAAAGTTGAAAATGATTTACAACCAGTTACAAAGAAGACAAAGGAAACAGTAGTTTTATTCAGTCTCTTCTTTGTTAGTCTAATTTTTCTCTTAATGTATCGATTACACACGCGTTTACTTCATTAAGAGCTGAAATGGAAGTGGCGAGAGTAAATAAGCACATCCAGACTCAGCCGAATTATAGGTGTTCTAATAAACAAAAAATCGGCTAAAGTCAGTACCTTTTTAAAATCTGAAGTCTGAGGCTCACATTGTTCTTAATCCGGGGGGGGTACCACCCTTGTCGACCGACGGGGGTGCTCCGCTGAGGTTCGAAAAATGGATCCTACGTGGGACTCGAAATTTGCGAAAAAAGTGACCCTGAACGGGACTAACTAAAATTCCAAAATTTTCTAAAATTTTCCAAAAATAGGCACCCTACGAGAGGGACTGATTTTTCTATTTTGGTGTTTTTGCGGCCATACCTGGGACTCGTGGAGGTTAAAAAAGGTACCCTAACCAGCGGAGCATCCCCGTAACCCACCTTGCCCTAGTACCCCCCCGGGTTCTTAATATGTTCTTAGATTTAGGCCAATTTCCAGCCTTCTTTTGAAATTGTTCTTATTAAAAATGAGTGTAGTCAAATAGAAAAGGCCAGACAAAGACCAAAGAGTATCCGAAGAGTTAAATATTACGTAAAGGAAATTGCTCCAGCGTGAAATTTATGCCATAATGTATTTATAGAACCCAAAACTAAATTAAGCTGCAAAAGACCTGGAAACTAGACAGCAACCATCCGTGTATGAAAACGTCCATTCGATTGTTGGTCAATTTTCAATATTTTGAAAATTGAAAATTGATTTTTTTGCAGCAATTTTCAATATTTCAAAAAGTTCAAAAATTGAATTTTGAATTTTTATCCAATTTTAATTTTTTTTCACGCTCAAAAGAATTTGAAAATGTAATTTCGGTCTTATT
>NW_027103843.1:0-3476 GCF_902728285.1 Clytia hemisphaerica | reverse complement strand
CCAACAGCTGATTGGTTGTAAGTGACGTAAAGTCAGTCAAGAGTCCCCTCAAGACGGCCCTGCAAACCAATCGGCTGTTTGGTACGTGATGTAATGTCGGAAGACATCGCAATGGTACATGGTGACATGAATTATTTGTCCCTTTTCTTTCATTTGTTTTTCTTCTCACTTAGATTATCATAAGTTAATTTGTTGTGTTTATTTTCATTTTCATAGTTGGTTACATTCAATTGACAGACAAACCAATTTGTTATGGAGCACGAGACAAAACACCAGCTTCCTTTTCACTTACTCTTGATGGTACTCTCAAAGCAATTAAGTTACGACATATCTCTGGCAGTGTACATTGTAGTGGAAAATCAATAAACTTTTGGGGTTGCAGTCCTACAGATGCAAGTTACATTATGACAATAATCACCAACAAATTAAACAAACCAATCGCTCCAATAGGTTTGCTGTCGACAAATTCATATCCAAGTAATCTGATCCCAAATTATGGAGGACCTATTGCTTCAGAAATAGTCATACCAATGGCAGGTGGACAAAAAAAGGTTCTGAAAGATGAGCAAATGGAAATTTGGTATATTGAGGATTTGATGGATATTGCAACGAGTGACAACAGTGGCAATCATTGTGTTCATGTTTATGCATTGTATTCGTAATCTTCTTAAAAGTGAATCTCCAACTGGAACCCAGTCCAATAGTTCGTTTTTTTTAATTCTGATAGCGTTCACGATTTTATCACGTCCATCAGTAAAATCGTAAATCATGTATTGGTGATATGGCGTGAGTCAGCGTGAGTGTTAAGCTACCCTAATTGAAAACATTAGCAAAAAATCACTGGCAGAGAACAATTACCCCAAAATTCATCGGGGCAGGGACAAAACTTTTCCAATTCATCCTTAAATCAAGCATTTACTTTAACATTGATTGGATTGGCTGGATTGACTTTCCTTGAATTCATGCTTTAAACTTTTATCTTTTGTTCTATTTTTGGCATTTTTTTGGCGTTTGCCCAAGTTCTTTTTACATTTTGAAATTAAAAGCTAAAAAAGAAGAGTACAGACGAAAACTTTGGATACAATTATGGTGAGAAATAACACCATAGATAACTATGGGAGACTTTGCTGGTTTTCAATCCAAATCAGCAAGATTCAAACATTCTAAAAAATTTCATGTCAAGATTTTTGAACCAGAAGAAAAAATCTTCATCTTTTCATCTTTATTTTTTCAAATTTTCAAAAATTGTTTATCCATTATTCTCCTTGGAAAAATCTTTCCAACGGTGGATAACTTTCTATAATAGCATAAATGGATGCTGAAAAAATATGCTCAAAAACTAAAGTGTTCACATAATTCTGAGACGACTAGTGAAAAATGACCGGGCTATATAGGTGCCCCCGTATAAATTATTACGTCATGAATATCATGAATATAAACTAACAATAAATGAGTTAAACAATCTCAGGTCAAACACTAAAGAATCCTCTAGAGGCTACTTGTAAAACTGATAAGATAAGAAATAAATTTTTACAATATCAAAAAGATACCGTCGTATTCCTTCATACTAAATTTTCTTTCAGGAAAATGAAAACAAAAATTTATCAAATCAAGAACACATTGTTACTACAATCAGTGCAATAATATATTGGCACCAGCCTAAAAAAACACTGCATGTACTCACTTTCCTTTCCCCAAACCCCCCTAATTTCAATGGCTAAAGGGGAAACATGGCTGCAGACTCAACCATTGAAGCTTGGGATGAAGCTTGGAGGAGAGGATGGAAATAAGTTTTAACATCAAAAATCAGTGTTTACTACCAAATATTATTACTACCGAATTAGAGAGAGTTGACTGGAATACCTAGTGTTGAAAATATACTAAAAATTCAAATTCCACAGAAAATCTAACATTAAAATTGTCCAAAAACAACTCGGACTTACCAAACATGTTTTTTTATAAGCATATTGTTTATAAGCATATATTTGCAAATCTGACTTGCGATTCAAGAAAGTGCTCTATACCATACCGGTAGAGCGGTATATCAGTCAAGAATAAGCATATACATGCTCGGTTTTTGGTACCTAAACAATGACTCTAATTGCTACAAAAAAAAACAGAAAGCCGCCTTTGAACTAAGAATTCAAATCAAAGCAGCGTCATTTTCCCAGACTTGTTTTGGTTGTGGTTCATTCATTTCTTCGATGTAGATCCGGGTTGAGGAAATCCATCCAGTATTACCGTTAGCGTTGCGACCATAATGAGGACATTTTCCGATATTAAAGGACACATCGATTAATCCGTTTATCTCAATCTGAAAAAAAGAGAAAGAGCCGTCGAAATCCATGTTATATTAATTTTCGTCCCATCTGTTGGGGGAGGGGTGGTTGCAGGGTGATTCTAGGACAATAATCCACGGAAAAAAACATCCCTGAGGAGAGTAAGATAATTGTCCAACCGGAAAAAAATCAGATTTTGAAAGTCAGTCAATGGGTAGGCTTCTGCTCATCCTCTAGCGAAAAAAGTTTCTTATAGGAAGTATAGGTCTGCGAATCAGACTAGCCATGGGGCAATTCCTTGGTCAGAGTTATGTATGTGTTTTCAGCGACGGAGCGGTAAGGTTTAATTTGGCTAAGCATGACAGCTGAGGACGCAGTAAATCCGCCTTTACCGTCCTCGATTTTGCGGGTCAAACAGCGGGTATTCCAAATCGCTTAGTCACGTTATCCGTCTCAAAAGTGCAAATACAAACTCGCTGGTGTTTTTTTTTTTGCACGGATACGGCGAAGTTCTAATTGACTAGTTCCTGACCAGCGGACGATGGTAAATCACACTTTTATCGTCCTTATTGGCGGTCAGACTGCGGGTTTCTCCAAAGCGCTTCAGTCCTCTGCCGTCTCTAACGTGTAGACATAAACTCGTATAAAGGCTGGCAGTAAATAGAATAATTAAATTTCGCAATGTAACCAGTTTTGGTTTGATTTAAACCCTCGAGCTCAACGAAAACATCTAAAGGAAAAATTTGGCCGTAATTAAAAATGTTTCAGGGATTGCGAGGAACATGCAAGGTATTTGTTAACATACTGTATTTAAAGATTTGGCCAAAATCTGCCAAATTTAATCTTTCCCATCATCCGCCCAATTAAATCCCCTCTGAGAACATTTTTAATATCGGCCAAAATTTTTTCCTTTAAGATATGTCTTTCGTTGGAGCTCGAGGTTTAAATCAAACCAAATAATTGGGTTAGCATTTGCAGAAATTTAATTAATTCTAGTTTACTGCCCAGGCCTTTTAATTAACGAGTTTATGTATCTACACTTTTGAGGACGGCAGAGTGACTGAAGCGATTTGGAGAAACCCGCAGTTCTGACCTGCAAAATCAAGGACGATAAAAGTGCTGATTTACCATCGTCCTTAGCTGGTCAGGATCTAGTCAAATTAGAACTTCGCCGTCTCCGTCGCAGAAAAACACACC
>NW_027103842.1:14223-20290 GCF_902728285.1 Clytia hemisphaerica | reverse complement strand
TACAGGTCTTCAAATGGTCTACATTGAAAAAAGTAGAATGCCAAGACATTATCTCGTAAAAATAAAAAATAACTCAAATTTCCGAAAATGGACGGTCTAATGGCCTACTCTATAGAAAAGTCTCATAAAAGCAGTGGTCTACTCATCGGACTACAGGTCTTCAAATGGTCTACATTGAAAAGAGTAGAATGCCAAGACATTATCTCGAAAAAATAAAAAAATAACTCAAATTTCCGAAAATGGACGGTCTAACGGCCTACTCTATAGTAAAGTCTCATAAAAGCAGAGGTCTACTCATCGGGCTACAGGTCTTCAAATGGTCTACATTGAAAAAAGTAGAATGCCAAGACATTATCTCGAAAAAATAAAAAATAACTCAAATTTCCGAAAATGGACGGTCTAATGGCCTACTCTATAGAAAAGTCTCATAAAAGCAGTGGTCTACTCATCGGGCTACAGGTCTTCAAATGGTCTACCTTGAAAAGAGTAGAATGCCAAGACATTATCTCGAAAAAATAAAAAATAACTCAAATTTCCGAAAATGGACGGTCTAATGGCCTACTCTATAGAAAAGTCTCATAAAAGCAGTGGTCTACTCATCGGGCTACAGGTCTTCAAATGGTCTACCTTGAAAAGAGTAGAATGCCAAGACATTATCTCGAAAAAATAAAAAATAACTCAAATTTCCGAAAATGGACGGTCTAATTACCTACTCTATAGAAAAGTCTCATAAAAGCAGTGGTCTACTCATCGGGCTACAGGTCTTCAAATGGTTTACCTTGAAAAGAGTAGAATGCCAAGACCTTATCTCGAAAAAATAAAAAATAACTCAAATTTCCGAAAATGGACGGTCTAACGGCCTACTCTATAGTAAAGTCTCATAAAAGCAGTGGTCTACTCATCGGGCTACAGGTCTTCAAATGGTCTACCTTGAAAATAGCAGTATTCAAAGAAATTATCTTGAAAAACAAAAATACGTTAAAATCCCGAAAATTAGAAAGTCTAACGGCCTTTTTTCATAGAGTCCTGTAAAAACATTTGCTATGTGTTGTGTTATTTGCCTTCAATCGGCAAAATTTAACACTATCTAGCAATGAGTAAAACTTTTTTGCTAGTTTTCATTTAATCTAAGAAATGTAAGACAAGTACCTCTGTATGCTCATCTGACATCTTATTTCGCAATTGGGTTTCATGTAACATAATCGGTTCCTTCAGACTTGGGTTCAATTGTAATTTGGATAAGTATGCTTTAACATCTAAGAACAGTACGAATGTGAATCGAGCTGAAATAAAATGAAAGCCAGAATTAACATATATCAAACGGAATCTAGATGCCTCTGTATATTTTTTGAAAAGAATATTCACTGACAAAAATCAAATCAAACTTTCGGATGATAAATTTTATAGATTTGTGCTCGAAGAGTGATGAATTATTGGCGTAAATGAATAGTTTTAAAATACTGTCAAACCTTTACTGTGAAGTACATATATGTATCCACGATATAGTCTGTGGTTCAATTTCATCATTGTTTCAGCGATTTTTTCCGTAACTTTCAAAATTGATGTTTTGGGGAGCTCAGAGCTTACTGATAAAGGAATTTCTTCCGCTGTATCGTTCATATGTATCAATCCATCAGCCATTAAATTTCTGCTTGCATGCGTGAAGGACTGAAGGATTCTCCCATCAGCACGAAAAAGACGACAAGGCTTACATTCGCTGCTTTGTAAAAATTCCATAGCATCTTCTTCGGTCAAGGATGGGTTAGCTGTCTTGAAGCAATGCAAGATGCTCTCCGTTATAAGGTCCTTGATACACTTCTGATTATGATCCTGAATAGATTGAAGTTTGAGTTAAATACAGTGGGCTTTATCAAGTTCGATCTCATATTATCGGAATCTTTTTGTAGACCTCAAAGTAAGAATATTTAAGCAATTTCACGATTCATTTTATTCTTTCCGTTCTAATTTAAAGTTTTGCCTAGAATGCAAATATTTTTAGATTTTTAAGATTTTACCTAAAAAAATGTAAATGAAAATAAAACGAAGATTTCTTACTTTCACGGTTTGCTTTAAGAAAGCAAGGATGATCAATTCTTCAACATCTTTCTTTTCTGATGCTTTTGGATTTGCCCTCAGTGGTTTGATTTCGAAATCCATTTTGGTGTTGTTATGGAATTTCTGACGGATTTGACTTTTATTTAATGTTTTTCCATGGACAATGAAATAAGTAATCGATACACGAAAGGGGGCTTTTTCAACGCGTTGCTGTCCTGTTGATTTTTCTTTGGCATTCGATTCGGTGCCAGAAATACATGAAATGAAGAATTTGATTTCCATGTTGGCCAGGACCCCGTCCAATCGATGCCTCAAATCTGTGACGAGCAATCCTTTCTCTTCGTTCAGCATGACACGGCATGCTGTGACTGTGTCCGACTTTTTTATCTAAAGATTAAGAAGAAAGGGTGAGAATAGGGGTGAGAAAATATGAAAAAAAGTTAAAAAATCAGGAATATATTAAAAGGAAAATAAATTAAAGCTTTAAGTTTACTCACTAATGGAATGATGTTACAATCCAGAGAACGGGTGATTGTTTGGTCATTCAGCTGCCTTGCAGGATTTGCCATAATTCGGATGGATAAAAATTATTCTAAACTTTACACACATAAGACTCTTCTCAGCATGTGTAATGTATTTGTTGAGGAACAGAAAAATTCACTACCGTTAAGATAGGGAGAGGAACTTTTCTTTGCAATTATAAATTATAAAGATTATTTTGTACTGTATAGTTAGAAAGTGCACTTTAATCCAATCGATCCAATATATATTTCAAAATTTCTAAAAGAAGAATGGTGAAATTTTGGATTAAATAATTTTCAAATTATGCAATTTTCAATTTTCCAAACCTATGAATGAAATTTAGCGGGCGAGTTATACCGAAAGCAATTTTTCGCCCGGCTGGTAACACAGAAACAAGAATTTTTCTAGGAACGACCTTATAGAAGATCTGAATACTATTTCTGATATTTATCCTTATAGTATATTCCAACTGCCTGATCCATATTCAATCATTGAAGTCCCAGGTGACGGGCATTGTATTTTCTATTCATGGGAGATATACAAGTTGAGTAGCTTTCAATATCCCACCCCTCTAGAGAGAAAGTTTAGCCCTTTCTTTTTTCAACGGTGTATAAATTTATGTATCGATTAAGACAATTTCCATCGACTTTTTTGTCCTAAAGATAGGCACTGTCACTCTGACGAAAAAAATAAAGGCTGATAAATTCTGACGTTAATGACAAAAATGATGACAGAGATTTAAGTATATTTGGACAATTTTCCCACCCATTGCAAGTGAAAGAGGATAAAAAATGCTAAAAAATGATATATAAAAAAGTACAGGTTGTAATCCAATTTCCATCGATTTTTTTGCCTTGAAGTTATATCTTTTTTCAAATGCTGTAACGTCAATTTTAACCTCACGTTTCTATGGAAGCGCAATTTCGAAAAAGATATCCCTTTATTTTACAAATCACCGACACATATCTACTCATTCTCTTTAGCATTTTTTACTTCCAAAATAAATAAAACTTACTGGTTATCCTTGGGAGTTTTTGATGTCCAAAAATGAATCACCATTAATAAAAACAAAGTTTAGATAAAGAAAGGCTCCCATCAAAAACTGAATTTCGAAGGGAGGAAAGTCTGTAATGAAAACTGAAGCAAACAAAGCAATCCATTTCCATACATACATACCTCTTACAACCATATCTCAATGTAATAAATTTTATAACTTTCTGTTTTCAAAGTCTTTTCAAAATATGTATAAGATCACAATATTTTAGGCTTAATTTTTAGAAAATGTTTTCTTCTCAAAACCAAACTCACAAATGAATTCAATGTTTTGATTGCAACATTTTCGAATCTTTCGAATGCGTGATGCAATTTGATTGGGAGAAAATAGAACTCGCGCGAAAAACAATGCAACGACTTCATTTTTAAGATGACAAAATGTGCAACATCAATTCTGCGCGATGCAAACTTAAACAAGCAACATGCTGAATGGACCTACCTAATGGTTAACGTAAGATGAACAAGGAAAAAATGGCAATAATTGTATAAAAATTCAGACTGGAAAAATAAACAAGCTAGTCTAATGACAATTGTGAAATGGTAAAAGGAAATTTCCCAAAATGCGAAAATTCGTATTTTATATGGTAAACAACAATTTTCCGGGAAAAATACTTCAGCTATCTTCTAGAGAACCTTGCCCTCTATATTTCTGCCAAAAATCAGAAAAAAATAATGAAGCAATTTTGCACAAAGTCCAAAAAACCAATTTTGCACAAAGTTCAAAAACCAATTTTGCCCAAATTTGCCCAAAAAACATTTTTCGAAAATTTGGCTCTGTCACAATTTGGGTAATTTGGCAGACGAACGGACGAACAGACGAACAAACGGACATTGGTCAATTTTTAGGACCTCCGAGGTAGATCAAAAAACTGTTCAGTACCTTATCCTGCATTTTCGATAATAACACAATCACTGTCTGAATCTTGTGTTGTCACGATACTTTCATTTTCACGTTCTGAAAAAGAGAGTAAATTAGAATAATAAAACTATTCTATTAATTGTCCATTTGACAAAGAAAACATTTTGAAAAGCTAAATGAAGATTAATAAAAGTTTGACAGTACCTTGTCCTGTATTTTCGATAATAACACAATCACTGTCTGAATCTAGTGTTGCCACGTTCTGAGAAAAAGAGTAAATTAATAGAGGGGGAGGGATGACCGACGTTTGTCGAAATTGATAACACTTTTCAGATTCCCTATTTTCTGAAGTTTTTGCCTCGAGTTTTTCGAAAATTTGTCGAAAATTCTTTAAAATTACCAATTTTACTGTTTTTAAAAACTGCTTTTAAAAGTATTTTAATAATTATCTAATTATAAGTCTAATCGTCAGCCGTGCAAAATTACTCGAATCTGATTGGTTTAGAGGAGTGCGATTAATCGGTAATTGCACTATTACCACTTTTTGCACTCTTCGGCGGGGGGACACTTTTGTCCCCTTATTCTTTTCTCTCCCAAGTCCTGTGTCAGAGACTTTTTTTTACCGGCAGGTCCAAAATGCATAAAACATAATGCATATTGCATAATGCATAATGCATAATATTTGAAAAATGTCAATTTTAGAGGCTATAATAAGGAGAATTTGAAAGATAATACTTTCAACAAAACAAATATACCAATTTCTACCAGAAAATAAAGGGTAGAAAGCTGTAAATTTGAATTTTGGATGATGAAGAAAATCCATGATCCACTGAAAATGCTTGTCGCCATTTTGATTTTCATAGTTGTATTTTACAGAACGTAGTATAATGTAAAAAAAAAACACGAAAATATCTCCTCCGTATATTACTCCTACTCGGAAACGTAAATTTTGAAGCAAGATCTTTTTTCGAACAATTGCGAATAAATTTCAACGGGTTTACCCTCTTACAAAGAATTAATCATGTGAATGCTTTTTGTTACATAAGCCAATATCCAGTCAATATAAATTAAAGAGCTTCATCCGGAAGCTAGATCAAAGAAAATAGACTTCGAATCTTTTTACATTCGAATGTTTATGTTTTTTGAGAAGGAAGAAGGGGGAAATCTTTCTGATCTGTTGCATCTTATTATTATTTTTGCGGAAAACACTTTGTTGTTTATGATTCGAATATTTTCTCTTTCGTTCGGATTCGAAAAGTAAATATTATGTCTGGGGAAATCCCTCTGATTGGAATGTTTACAAGAAACTTTTCTAAAGAGGTTTTTGCGGATTTAGCCTCTGCAAAGGAGAGTTTTAGAAAATATAAAATCGTTCTGTAAATTACACAATACTATTATGCATTATGCAATATGCATTATGTTTTATGCATTTTGTACCTGCCGTTTTTTTTACCATGTAATAAAAAACAAAGACATTTTTTTTCTTCAATATAATATAAAAAAGAACAAAGAAATTTTACGTTACAAAGAAAAATTACACTGCAATGTTTTCTTTTTAAACAAAAGAAAAAAAGGAGG
>NW_027103842.1:0-14213 GCF_902728285.1 Clytia hemisphaerica | reverse complement strand
ATCGTAATTTCAGTCTCGTTGTTTTTCTACCTACCCGATAAGGTGGCCATCCAATCACCTTCAAACACGCGGACGCGCTGTCTCCCGCCCGTGTGAAATCTCAGATCAAATTTTATTTTCCACTTTCTAGTCCTAGCTAGCTAGAATCGCTCACGGAGGCAAGGAGAAAAAGAGCACATGTATTCTTAACTACAATATCAACAATATGGCGGATGTTTGCTACGATCAAGAAATTTCCAAGTCTTTTGTTGTATCTACTTTATTCTGGTTTTTCTTTTCTTTTTGCGTTTGAATAGTGTATATGTACTAGAACAGTGCTCACATCACTGGATAACGACCGCCTTAAATTTGATGAAGAATTCATCGGTTAAGACAATGATTTTATAAGCATTGCACTTATAAGCATATCTAGGCTCAGATATGGGGAAAATTAGGCATATGGCAAACATTACTTGAGCCTACGAAAAATGTTTTTTTCCTGATTTTGGCTGGAATTTTGCGGATTTTAGTATTTCCCTAAGTTTGTGTTTTAGATTTAACCATCCCCTCAATCAAGCATTTTTCAGCCTTATTAAGCTTTGAACTTGAGCATCTCTGAGCCTGTTTTCAGATTTTTCTATGCTTATAAAAAGAATACATGTATAAGTTAAACCACTGTGGCTGTGTTGCTTGAAGAGTATATTTTGAGTTGTTTAATCACTTGTGGTTTGAATCAGAAGCTGATAAATACTTAAAGTTTTTTTATTTACTTAACATTTATCTCCCTAGCGGGGCGCCACAGCATGTTTTTCATCCTATTCATGATTAACGTCGTTATCTCCGAAAAAATGCTTTTTTTATCTCCGTAGTAAAACGCCACACATTTCAGAAAACCAGTGATTCTACAAATATGTCAAATTTGTCTCAGCTGCTCAAACCTTTAACCGGCAAAATTCTGCAAAACGTGCAGAATAGGCATGAATGGGCGAGTCAAATTTTAAAATATTCAAAAGGATAGCACAGTTGTGACAAATTTTGAATCCAACTTTTTTACCCGTATACAGCTTGGAAAATTAACCGCCTTCGGCGGTCGATAAGAATTGCGAAGCGATCCAGGCAAGTCACTCGATTCGCAAGTTGCAAGCAAAATATCTATAGGGTCACACACTAGAAATTGCAAGTTAAAATAGATTCATAATCAATTCGTAAATATAAACCCTGCGAAACCAACAACTGCTCAGCTTCAGGAAGAGATACACTCAAACACTTCAGGTGTACAAACTTACGACGTTTACTTCTACGGATTTGAAGAAAATTATATGATTTTTTTCATGAATCGTTGTGAAAAGTTCAATAATCATTTGTCCACCCTGAGCCTTGAGTATTTTTATTTCTTAGTTTTTGTTTCCGGTTTCTAACTCCTTGCGTTCAAAATCGAAATTTCGAATCTTTCTAATTTTAAATTTCGAACGTTCAAATTACATTGGAAAACTTTTTTTCTAACATAAACACCCCTGTGTCATAGGCCCGCTAAACAACTTGACAAAAATTTCGTAGTTAAACAAACTTTAAACATCACTTGGTTTATGTATTGAGACAGGGATGTGAAATACAGATGATTTCAAGACTAGAATTTAATAGAAATAAGTTGACTTATATAGTTCAGTTAGGAACATTTGGCGAGTTCCTGTACGCGACCGCAATCTAAAAAATCATAACAACACTCATTAAAAAATGACGTTCGTGTCTTTTCGCACTTTTTTTAGCCTAGACGATGTAGCAAACATAGTAAGTATAAGCACACTGTGCTTTTAATTGGCTGAAGTTTTTTTTGCGTCGGAAATTTTTTTTCAAACTTTCAGAATGATTGACCAAACTGTTACAATGAAAATTATCCAGCGCATTTTTTATCTTCTTATCTTCCTTATATTCAATGAAGCACTCAAAGTTTACTGAATTTAAGCACATAAGATATTCTTATAATTATTGATATGCACTAAAACACTGCGCTGCGGTGGAGTGTATGACGTAACTCGCGCGGTAACTAACTCGCTTTTTGTTGGAAAATCATATTGGGCGTTTTGGCGTTACCACCCTCGAAGCTAACGGGCGCCCCTGTCTTTCCGCAACTCTTTCCACCATTTTAGATGGCCATAACAATAGATCTAAAAGGGCGCCATAATCTTGGAAGATAATTTGTTTTGGTCTCCAGCTTTGGGAAGTAGCAATGTTTTTGGTTGTTTTTGATGGAAAATAGTAAGAAACTTAAGTTTACAAATAATAAAGCTTTACAGGTTTACAGGCCACCGTGAAGACACATGGGCCTCTATAAACCGCTCGTACTTTTTACAATGATCTTTTTGAAATAGAGTTTTTTTCGCGGGCTGCCCCGGACTTTCCATTTTGTGTTGTCTTCCTTGATTTTAGCATTCATTTTTTCGGCTTCCTTACACCATTCTTTAATTATCTGTCTTTCATTTTTGGTCAAATCCTCTGTCACTCGGTAAGGAAAGCCTTTTTCTTTTGTTATTGCTTGCAACACTGTGTTCTTGTCCTCTTCGTTCGTAAATGTGACTTTAATTGGTCGGTATCTCGCTTTATCTTCTCTTTCTTTCGTAAATTTCCCGATCCGCTGCGTCTCGGTAATCTTTATATTCCTCAGATGGAGCCGCTTACCAATAATTTTGTCATGGATAAATTCTTCGTCCTCGATTTTTGTTTCTTCTTCAGTTTCATCTGTCGATTCCTCAATCCCATGAAAAATTAGGTTGCGTGCTGTAGATCGAATCAGCTGCTCCTCCTGCTTTTCTTTTCGAATCGCATCTCCAATGTTTTTCTCGATGTGTTTGGATGTGATTTTAGCGTAGCTCATTGGTGGTCTTTTCTCTTCTTTCTTTTCGATGATGTTTTCAATATTCTTTTCAAGCGTGGTTATTCTGGTGTCGATAGTTTCTTTCATTTCGTTGACCATAACATTGACGTCTTGTGCTTTCAAATGGTTTATTTCTTCGTCCTGCCTTTTCATTATATTCTCACAGGCTTTGATTTCGTTTTTGAATCCTTCAATTTTTGATTTTTCATTTGAATTATACCTTTCCATTACCTGCGGTGCGATTTTGGTACAGTTTTGACACTGGAAACTTCTTGATTTGTATGACAAGCATATCTGGATCTGGTAAGGTGGCAGTTCTGTACAAAGATAATGGACTAAACGATGGCACTTCCTGCATTGTAGGGTATCTTTTAGTGCGTTTTCTTCATTTATGATGCACTTTGACGGGCTGCAAAAGTCGTTTATTGATGGTGATTTTTGATTATTTTCTTGAATTTTTTCCGCCATCTTTGTGCATTTTTCAGACTACAACCGGCAAGTGGCATTTAGTTTTTGCTGGCTTATAGAATGGCAGGATCCAGGATGGTTTCCCTAACTGTAGTTTCAAAATTCAATAACCAATCATATTAATTAGGAATATTATATCATTGCATCGTAAATTCTGAAAAATTTAACAAAGTTCTAAAATTATATCTAAACTATTAGCGCTGTAAAATCATGAGATAAAAATAAAGAAAAACCAGATAAAAAAAACTGAGATATAGAAAGTATTCTTCTGATTCTTCAACGATTCTACTAAGTAAAACCTCTAAATTTTACTGGCTGTGATTTTTTTTCAAAGTTGGGAAACTCTTAGCTTAAGTTTGCTGTGGAGGCAAGTACTTGACAGTCTTTTACCCTCTTACTCGAGTTGTTGACAAACAGGAGCAAACTCTTCACATGAAAAGTAAAAAATCTGTGACTTTTTTCTAGGCTGTAGCACAGGAATTCAAAACAATTAAAATGCATCCATAAAACATAATGTCATGTTTTGTCGTTGTATTTTGATATTTTACAAGTCATTACCATTAATTACCATTACCAGCAATATAATCCTTTATAATACAGTCACATGTCATGTTCTATATCTCTGACCATCGATGCGTATTCATAAAAAACAAACAACCAAAGATCCCACATCATCGAGGGTCGGTCAAGCCAAAATTTCATAAACAACGGCTAACAAACATTTCTCTTTGCACTGTCCACTGAATAAGTGGAGGAATAAATTCTTCCAGGTTAGCCATATCCAAAAGCACAAAATATTTTTGTTCCCATCAATTCAAAACATACAAAAAGTCCAGTGAGGCTCACTTCAACATACTACCAAGATTCAATTTAAACCAAAAGGGATGGCTTTCCCACCATATGTATACAGTTCATTTCTTCAGCTTAGATCCTCTTCTTGCAATGAAGCGACAACTCTGTTGAGCCTTGCCTGTCGATGAAAGAAAAAAAATTCCATCTTCATCCTTCTCATTCCGCAAGTTCCTTTTCATCAAGCACCATCTCTTTTCAAAACACCAATCTCTCTTTTCAAAACAATAATTGTTTGTTTGTTGATTTTAGTCAACATTCGAATTTGGAAAAGTTCGAAAGCCCTTCGAAAGTCTGTGCTCGAGTCAATGCAATGACATCTTGAAAAATGAGCGCCATTTGAACGCTTCTTGAACGCTTCCAGCCCGCGCTGATTTTCCGATCTCTTCTTTAGATTTCCTAATTTAAACCTTAAGGAGATAAAAACAAGGCTCATTTAGTAGCGGTAACCACGTGTATTACCTCCGTAGCTTTTAAGAATTGGTATATCTAAACGCACGAGGCGACACTTTTTGAAAAAAACAAATTTAACAATCCATATTTCCAGGTCTCTCCGCCGCGATTCTAGGTTTGATCTAAGGAAGGGCGGACGGCTTTCTCAATCATTTCTGCGTTTGAAAGATTTGATATATATAGTAATTTTTCATTTGCGCTCCCCAGCGTAGGTGAGATTTAAAGGTACATATACACGATAGCAAAACTGCTTCGCTCATGTATATTCGCTTCGCAAAAAGTGCATAATAGTTTTTCATCTCCCTTGCTATAAGGAATTCCCTGCATGGGTTGGTATTTCACATTTACCTATGCAACCTCGTTGTCATTTTTTTGGCTGGTTGGGTGTAGCCTAGCATGGGGCATGGCATACATGGGAATCCAAACTCATAATCTTAGAACAAACAAAAAATACCTCACCTCACAAAGTTCTAAAATTATAGAGCTTTGTGCAGGTAGATTTTTCTGACACAGAATGTTATAAACAGTCTGTGTGTGAACCCTTGTTGACAGACAAACACACATATATAGGTAATCAACTTACCATAAAACCAGGCGTACCCAATCGATGAAATTGATACGGGAAATCAATCGATATTAATTGATTTTAATCGATAATAATCGATTTTAATCGATAATAATCGATAGTGATCGATAATTAATCGATAAACAATCGATAGCCAATCGATACTAAGACTTTACGTTCTTATCGATTGGATTCGATTGTTAGCGATTGCTATCAATTAATATCGATTTCTTTATATTCGCTAAAAACGCAACCCTACTGTACCGTGGTTTTTCTAATTTAACGCGTGGCAATAAATAATTATTTTCGACGCTACGCGTGAAAAACTAGGGAACAATTAATTACGATATTCAAGTGTTTTAAGTACGCGTTAAAGCCTTGTGTAATATATATTACATATAGATCGTATAATGTATTAACAAGCATTAGCTGATCGATTTAGATTTTAACGTTTTCACTACACTCTATCTAGTTCTATTAAGTAATCACATAATACGCTAACGTACATTATCATGATATTGAAAATAAAAGTTATTAAAAATACCTAATAAAATGAAAACAACTAAAGCTAAAAGTGGCTGCAAGAAGAAGTAGTGAGATAGCGAAGTAGCGAGATATGACTGAAGCTGAAAAACACCACCACAAGGGTTTAGAATAGTATGTAGTAAGCGAGAGGCTAAGATGTGATAATGTAGACCTGAAAGACTTGTGATTTGATGAAGTTAATAAGATATAAAATATACATTTAAATTTTTATATAATATATAAATATGATTACTTAAAATTAAATATTATGATTAGTATTATGTTTAATATAAGCTAAAAAGAAAGGAGAAACATTAATAGTGAATAAATAACTTTTGCCTTGAATGCACGACCTAGCTGCTGAGCTGAATAGAAAAAGAATAGAATTAGTGAGAGTTTGAGATTAGAGGATGATGACTAGATTGAGACTAGATACTAAGGCACAGCAGGAATTGAGCTAAAATAAAAAGCTTGAAATCAGGAGGAGTTATGAGCAAGTGAAGGCAAAATGTAAACAATTAAAATGATACATACAAGTTAAGTGTAAGTGCTCATTGACACCTTTACAAAAAGAATCATAATTTAACTCAGATATGAGATTCACGGGTAATTCATTCTACAGGCGGATGGTTGACGGGAAGTAACTGAATTCATATGTTTGAATCCTTGCATTGATTGGAATAATTTTAAGATGAGTGTTACGTGCACGAGGTGCAAGAGCGGATAAAGATTCAACTTTTGCCATGAAGAATTTTATGGATGAATTTAACTTTATTTGCTGTTCTCCTGGTTTGAAGGGTTTTAAGTTCAAGATTACGAAGCATCAATGAGGGACTACTCATTTGCCGCCAGTCATTTGAGATGAAGCGTGCAGCTTTCCTCTGAACCATTTCCAGCTTATAGATGTTGGAGGCTGAGTGAGGGTCCCATACGACTATCCATATTCCAGGATGGGTCGGACATAGGTTTTGTAGCATTGAAGCTTTGTATTTGGGTGACATGATCTGAGATTCCTTTATATGAAACATCGAGTTTGGTTGGCTTTCTTAACAGTATAGTCGTTATGGACATTCCAGGAGAGTTTTTTATGGATATACACACCTAGATATTTCGCTGAGTCAACAACTTCAAGTACTTGGTTGTGCATTGAATATGGTTGAATGATAGTATTACGCTTGTTGGTGATTCGTAAAACCTTACATTTGTCCGGGTTGAACTCCATTGATCAATCATGTTCCCAATTCATGAGTTGGTTTAAGTCTTCCCGAAGGCTTATGGCATCATTAATTGAGTCAATGACTCTGTAAATGAGTGCATCATCAGCAAACAATCTTATTTTACATTTAACCAATTCAGGAAGATCGTTTATGTAAACTAAAAACAGAAGAGGGCGGAGGACTGTGCCTTGAGGAACTCCAGAGATAACATTAGCTTTTTCAGATGACTCGCCGTTAACGACAACAGTTTGAGTGCGATCGGAGAGGTAGTTGGTGATCCATTCAAGAGTTTTACCCCTTACGCCATAATGATGAAGTTTTAGACAAAGTTTTTTGTGGTCAACTTTATCAAAAGCCTTTGAAAAGTCAAGTAGAATTGAGTCGATTTGCTTAGCTTCGTTCAGGGACTTAGCAAGGTCTTGGATGGTTGTTACAAGTTGTGATTGACATGACCGATGTTTCCTGAAACCATGCTGGCTATCTGTCAGAATGTTGGTGTTGTCAAGGTGGGCCATAATGTTGCTGTGTAAAATATGCTCCAAAATTTTACAGGATATGGAGGTAAGTCTGATAGGCCTGTAGTTACAGGCTTTGGATTTGTCGGTTTTACCAGGTTTGAAAACAGGGGCAACCAGGGCATGCCTCCAGTCATCTGGGATGGAAGACTGTTTGAGTGAAGCTTGCATCACTAAGGTAAGACCAGGAGATATTTGGTCAGCAAACTCATTGAGAAATCTTGATGAGACACCATCTGGACCAGCAGCTTTGTTAGGGTTGATATCGTTAAGGAGTTTCCGAACACCAGGTTCTGTGATATTAATTTCTGGCATGGGTGTATTCGCTTGACCCTGTAGGGGTGGGATTCGACTGTCAGGAATGGAGAAGACATTTGAAAACTGTTTGTTGAGGATGTTTGCTTTCTTGGTGTTATCAATGTGTAAGCTGCCATTGTCTCACAGGGGTGCTACTCCATCATTTTCACATTTACGGGATTTTATGAATCGAAACAGTTTCTTAGGATTATTTACCCCATCTGGGCTTACACAGTTTTTGGCAAAGTTATTGAATGCTGATTTGCAAGCTTTCCTGCATTCGTTTGTTAGCTTTTTGAAGCGATCCCAGTCTGTAGGATTTGATGATTTTTTGGCTCGCTTGTAGGCCCTCTTCTTTCGCCGAGATAACCTTTTACATTTCTGTGTTATCCAAGGTTGAGAATAACGACTTGATGTGTATTTTGAAGGGACGGATAGCATGGCATTTTCGGTAAGAGCTTTGAGGGCTTTCCACATGTCATTAACAGGGGATTCAGAGTTGTAAGTAGTGGTAAACTCAGCAATTTCAGCAGAGATTTGATCTTTGATGGACCCAATGTTTGCTCTGTTCCACATGAAGATTTTGTGTTTGCTAGGTTTGGATCGAATAGGATGACATACCATGTCAAGAAGAACAGCTGTTTCGTGGTCACTGAAACCTGGGTGAGAGGCTATTCTGCTGACAAAAGTTGGTCGATTTGTTGCGATGATGTCAAGAGTGTTTTCCTGACGTGTAGGGAACTTGACTTGCTGCTCTAAGCCAATATCGTCAAAAGTCTCGAGGAAGCCTTCGCTGATGTTCTTTTTGTAATTATTGCTAACAATAGTGTTATTGTTCCAGTCTATATCTGGAAGATTTGTATCACCACCAAACCAATGTGGAGAGTTTTTGAATGTGTTATTCAGATCTTTGATTTCATTACATATGTTGGTAGCTACAAGAAGATTGGAATCAGTAGGTCTGTAGCACGAAGTGATGATTACTGGGTGTTTATGTGTCTGGATTTTGATGGAGACAAGTTCGCATGTCTCTGATTTTTTGACCTGTTCTGCAATGAGTTCTCTTTTAACAAATATGATCGCACCACCTTTGGAGTTATCTTTTATTCTGTCATGGCGAAAGCACTTGTATTTTTCAGGTAAAAATTCATTATCCTTGATACAGGGATCTAAGTGGGTTTCAGATCCAATGATAACATCAATGTTATCATCGAATAGCGCATCTTCAAGGAGTTCTTTCTTGTCCCAGATACTACAAAAGTTTATGCATAAGATGCGAAGTTGTTTGGCTAATAGCTCTGGTGTGTCATCGCTGGCATTAGAGATGTTTGAATCAGTTGAGGAGTTGAGAGTATTGTCGAATAATGATGGGCTGATATTTTTGATACCACAGTTGCAACATTCCCAGGTGAGATCAGGAGTTGATTCATAAGCTTGGTAGATAAGACTGTTTATTTCAATACAATCTTTGTGGAACCATTGGTCACACGAGTCACATGCTATTGCTCTTTGACCCTGTAGAGAATGAGTGTTGTGAGGTTGTTCAATGACTTGATATAAGTTTCTTCTGTTAAAAAACCATTTCAAAATGTGGCGTGAGCTACCCTCACAACCTTCTCTGATTAAATGAAAATTTCCACAGCTTTTATAGCATATCAACATGTCAAAATATCTAACAATGTCATTAGGGAATACAATCATACAAAAGAAATAAGAGGGATTTCTAGATAAGCTAGAAATCCCTAATGACTAGATAAATTACAAACAAATTCTTGTAAGTCATTTGGGAATTAAATAAACTATTCATTTTAAATGTAAACAAAATTCCGCATGTCATTTGGGAAAATGACGTCAGTTCAGCAGCAATTAAACACAAAGAAAAGCTCCTTTGCTGGAGCGTGCGTCGAAGTCAGTAATAACACAAGATGTTTTACAATATACCCCTCCCCTTAACGAACGTTGGGAAGTTCAAGTCTGTAAATCTTCGAAGCGGGTCGGAGGTATGTACCAGCATTCGTCTTTACATACGCCATTCGAATTCGATTGTCTCGTCCGGGTATTGTTTCCACAATAATACCAAGTGGCCATTGTCCTCTTGGTGCATCCATGTGCAGGAGGACCATATCACCAACTTGCAGGTTTCTCCTTTCTTCGACCCATTTGCCTCTTGTTGTCAGTGTTGGGAGATATTCAGATCTCCATCTATTCCAGAAGTGTTCTAAGCACACCTGAATGTGCTTCCATCGTTTGCGATAGCATTTTGTTATGTCCAAATCTTTGTCTGTATTGAGTAGGACTTCTGCGTTGTTGAATCCTTTTAGCAGGTGGTTCGGTGTTAGTGCCTCTAAGTCTTTAGGATCTTCACTGATTGGAGTTAGTGGACGACTGTTCACGATATTTTCCACTTCAGTTATGAATGTCATAAGTTGAAATTCGGTTAATATTAGATTCTTCAAGGTGAATTTCATGCTTGTTTTGACGGTTCGAACTAGTCGTTCCCAGGCTCCACCCATGTGTGGCGCCGATGGAGGGTTGAATTGCCATTCAATCTCCCTGAGTGAACAAAATTCCCCAATCTTGTGCTGGTTCAATTTTCTTAGTTCTTCTTTGAGCTCGTTTACCGCACCTTTAAAGTTTGAGCCACAATCCGAGAGCAGCTTCCTTGGTTTCTGTCTGCGACTGATGAAGCGTTGGAGTGCGTTTAAAAATCGTCAGTTTCCATACTTTCTACAACTTCAAGATGGACGCATCGGACCGTCATGCATGTAAATAGTGAAACCCAGCGCTTCAGACGTTTGCGACCTTGTTTAACGAGAATTGGTCCAAAGAAATCCACACCAGTATTGGTGAATGGTGGTTGGTTGAGTTGCATTCTGCTGTTAGGTAAGTCAGCCATCATTGGAATCTCAGGTTTGTTTTTAAATCTTTGACATTCCACGCATGCTTTGATGACTGTTTGATTACTTGCCTTCCACATAATATCCAATATTTCTGTCTAACTTCGGATAAGGTTGATTTACACCACTGTGACCATTCTCTTTGTGATATTTCTCAGCAATAAGTGACGCAACATGTCCTTTGGGGATAACAATTTGATGTTTTGCTTCAAATGAGACAGGGGCATTCTTAAGTCTACCGCCGATTCTCAAGATGCCATTTTTGTCCAGGAATGGTTTGAATTGATAGAGTTTGCTTTCCTTTTCAACTTCCTGTTTCTTTGTAAGGTCATCGATTTCTTCATCGAATTCTGATAGCTGAACATCCTTGATGACGATAATTGTTGCAGCTTTGATTTCTTCTGGTGTTAGGTAAGGTTTTCCTTTGTCTCGTTTCTTCTTGGAATTCTCACGTTTCCTTTTAGCTTCTGCTCGAAGGTTACGGGTATAACGAAGAACCCAAGCCATGTAACGTACAATCTTGTTAAAGTTTGAGTAATCTGTGTAAGGTAACCAGGTTGAATTGTCCTGTCTAATCATTGAAATGAAGGTTTTTCTGATTTCGGTATCACCAGGGTCAATTTCTTCTATCTTCTTGTCCTTCCAAGTTGATTCGTCTGCCATTAAGAATGATGGTCCTTTGAGCCAACTTCGTTTTTTGTTTCCCTGAAGTAGTTCTTCTACGCTGAAGACTCCTCTTGTGGTAATGTCACCAGGATTTTCTTCACCATTAACGTGATGCCATTGTGTAGGTTGTGTCACTTCTCGAATTTCTGAGACTCTGTTTGCTACGAAGGTCTTGAAACGATTCCTTTCATTTGTTATGTATTGGAGGGTCAGTGTCGAGTCACTCCAAAAATGACTGTCCTCGATTGGCAAGTCAATTTCTTTGATGATTAATCTGTATAATCGTACTGCAATTGTTGCTGCACTTAATTCCAATCTTGGTAGAGGGACTTGTTTTGTTGGTGCAACTCTTCCTTTGGCTGATACAAGCTAACGTTGATCGGTTCTGTGGTTGTTCTGAGATAAGCAACTGCACCATAGGCGTTTTCTGATGCATCGCCAAAGATATGTAGTTGAATCTTGGATGATATTGGAATGTTGTAGCATCTCTCCAACTTGAACATGTCGATAGTGGATAGGCCAGATTGCCATTTGTTCCACTTTCTTTGAATTTCGTAGTTGACTGGTTCATCCCAATTTGTGCCATCTTCCATACATCTTGTAGTATCATCTTTGCAGTAGTGGTGAAAGGTGAAAGAAACCCCAGTGGGTCATACAGTGAGCTAACAACGCTAAGGATTCCCCTCTTGGTTGAAGAAGCGTTCACAATGTTTGGCAGGAATGTTAGCACATCTTCTTTGGTATTCCAAGTGATGCCAAGTGCTTTAGTAGAATGATTTTGTCCATCTTCCATCTGAATGTTTACTGAAGGTGATATCAATTCTTCTGGTACATTCTTGAGTAGTTCTGGGTCGTTGCTAACGAATTTGGTTAAGCGATTTCCGCCCAGCTTTGTGATGTCGATAACTTCTTTGATAAGTTGTTGACCAGTTTCGATGTTTTCTGTAGATTTTAATAGGTCATCCACATAGAACGATCGTAAGATTGTTTCAATGGTGCTTGGGTCGAAGTCTCCTAAGTGATCCCTTGCACACCTTTTTAGAGCATAGTTGGCACACGTTGGTGAGCATGTTGCACCCATGATATGAACCAACATTTGGTAGGGTGTCTGGTTGATCAGGTGAGTCAATATCTTCTTTCCAAAGGAACCTCAATGATTGTGTGTCCTCTTGGTTGACTTTCACTTGATTGAACATTCCTTCAATGTCTGCGGAAAATGCAAAGTGGTGTGTTCTGAATCTCATTAGTACTCCAAGCATATTGAGCAGATCTGGTCCAGTGTATAGAGCATCGTTTAAGCTTGTTCCTTGAAACTTGCAGCTGCATCAAACACAAGACGAATTTTGCCTGGTTTGTTTGGGTTGAAGACGCCAAATGCGGTAGATACCATGTTCTTGGGTGTGCGGTAGCTGCCTCTTCTGACGTCATCTTTCTTGCATAACCAATCTCAAGATATTTGGTCATACTTTGGTCGTAAGCTTTCGAAGGTTTGGTTCTCTTCTCAGCTTGTTTTGAAGTTGGTGGAATCTTTTCTCGGCCACAGTACGGTTGTTTGAAAGTGTTACATCTTTCTTCCAAAGCATTGGTACTTGATACTTTCCATCAGCGAGAACAGTTTCCGATTCCAGCTTTTCGTGACACCGTTTATCCTCTATCGATAGGGCTTCGTCACGGTCTGATGGGTTTGTAATAAAGTCTTGATCCCATATTCTTTGTACACAGTGATGGAGATCAGCTTCTGGTTCGATAACAATTCTGTTCATTGATACCGTCTCTGGTTGTCCACTGGCACCGAAGAGGGTCCATCCAAAGATTGTTTTGATAGCCAGTGGTTCGGAATTTTCTCCTTCCTTGACTTCCAAGGTATGTGGACGGATGGAACGTTTGCTCCTATGAGAATTCCAATTTCTTCATATAAAGAGCATGTGTGTAGTTTTATGCCTTTTCCTCCTTCATCTTTTTCATCATTGTTGAAGGATATTGCTGCTTTGGCATGTGGAAGCTTGATTTTGGCACAATATAGCAGTGGTCAATGTTGACACCGATTCCATCGTCTCTGTTTTCGACACGCATTGACGTTTCTTTGACTTTAGTTTTTGTCCCAATGTCATTGATTGTTGTTATGGTGATCTTCTTGTCCTTTTTCTTCAGTTTGAGTTTCTTGGCAACGTCATCTCTGACCAAAGTGCTTTGACTACTGTGTCCAAAAGTGCGTAGGTAGTGATAGATGAAGAATCCAGTCCTTGAAGCTTTACTGGAACGACCGATAGATACACTGTACCAGATGGTCAACAACTTGAGTGTTTCCTGAGAATGATTCTTTTACATGTTCAGTGAAGTATTCATGTAGCGTGGTATGATGACGTTCATCGCAACCAGCGTTAAAACAATTGTTCTTTGATTTGCATTTTGAAGTAAAGTGATCCTTCTTCAAGCAGTTGTAGCAAAGATTCAACTTCTTTGCCATTTCAAAGCGTTTCTGGTTGATCCAGTGATACGTATTTTGGACATTTGTGAATTTGATGCTCATCCTTGCATAAGTAGCATTTGTTGCTTGACTTGTTGTCTTTGAATTTTGTTTTTGTTCCTTGTTGCCCTGTTCTTTCCATCTCCAATTTTGCCAGACCAATTTGATCGATGGCCATTGTCATTTGATTGATTTTGCTTCCCTTGTCCTTGTCCATTTCTTGAATCTCTTTGATCTTTATGGTCCCTGTGATCCTTTCTATCGTCATTCTTTCTTGGTAGATAAGAGTCTTTGGATGCAAGAATCCTTTCTTGAAGCCAGGCTTCCAAGTGGGTGAGATTCGGTTCACAGGATCTTCTCAGGGTAAGACAATAATCAGCCCATTTATGTAGCAGGTACTGCGGAAGTTTGGGCAGGCCTTGTCGGAGTATGTCTGTGCTGTA